>NC_136423.1:38750000-38965000 GCF_052625555.1 Lactuca saligna
ATCAAACTTGAATACCTTTGGAGGGACTTACAACATGTGACTTTGGAGGGACTTATCTGTAATGACAAAAACTAACTCCAAGTTGGAAGGACATGATGTTAGCATTACAACTGGGATATTCTTATCATGATCAAACTTGAATACCTTTTCATCTCTAATGATTACCCCATTAGGACTTATCTGATCAACATGTGACTTTGGAGGGACATGATGTTAGCATTACAACTGATGTTAGCATTACAACTGGGATATTCTTATCATGATCAAACTTGAATACCTTTGGAGGGACTTACAACATGTGACTTTGGAGGGACTTATCTGTAATGACAAAAACTAACTCCAAGTTGGAAGGACATGATGTTAGCATTACAACTGGGATATTCTTATCATGATCAAACTTGAATACCTTTTCATCTCTAATGATTACCCCATTAGGACTTATCTGATCAACATGTGACTTTGGAGGGACATGATGTTAGCATTACAACTGATGTTAGCATTACAACTGGGATATTCTTATCATGATCAAACTTGAATACCTTTGGAGGGACTTACAACATGTGACTTTGGAGGGACTTATCTGTAATGACAAAAACTAACTCCAAGTTGGAAGGACATGATGTTAGCATTACAACTGGGATATTCTTATCATGATCAAACTTGAATACCTTTTCATCTCTAATGGTTACCCCATTAGGACTTATCTGATCAACATGTGACTTTGATAGTCGACATAAATCAATTCAATCATTATTGTACAATCAACACAAACTCTCCCATATGATACCTCTACACATGAAAATTGAATTTACAATTTACATGACTTATATCCACACTTTGACTAAAATTAGAATTTGAAGCAACCAACATAGCTGCTCCTATCCCTGATCCATCTTCCATTACTTTCAGAGTCACAAATGGAGTGATTTCATGCCCTAATATTTATGCAACTGCTTCATTCAAATATTCCCTAAAATGGGTGTAGCTTAAATATAATCCACATTTTATTGCTACAACTGTTTTTCTCATTTTTCCACTTTTAACTCTTCCACTTGTAATCCCTGCAGTCCCATTCGGTATCATTTTCTCAAAAGGTAAAATGGTAAAATGAGCATCCTACCTTTTTTTTCTTCAATCCAAAAATCTTAACAAACAAACCTTAAATATGGTAACTTCTTATCAATTTACATATAATAACATACTGTATATAGGGGCAATTTGGTCATAAAAAAATGTATGTATGATTAGCCTAGCACAAGAGCAGATTCGTCTTTGTGCACGTTAATTGACTGTTAAAATGTTAAAATCAGTCAATTTAAACAAAATACCTATATACAGAGGTAAAATGGTCCTAAACTATTAGATTATAAAAATTATTGTTTATATAATGTAGATAATGATATAGTGGTAGTTATATTTCATTAATTGAATATTTGAACATAGTTTTTTTTAATGTTTCATTTCCATTATCTTGAATCAACCATTTCAGCCTTCATACAACAATGAATGGAGCTTCTAATTACACTTCATGTGTAGTTACAGATAAGTTGAGGTATGCTTGTGGTCAATTGTCTTGCCTTCTCCAACTGCAACAACCTCACCACCTTGAGGCTTCGTTTATGCAGTGGATGAGAGTAATATACCACCTGCACTTTACTGCTCTGCAGCCTTGATTTTTACCAAAACTCGGTCACCCAATGGTTTCAATGAAGTGTACTTGGAGCAACGGTAGTAGCAAATTTAATGACCAAACTACACTATAAGTTGACCTGAGTGTCAAACTTCTAAACGGAGAAGCACCACAATCGCTGAAACTTTGGATGTTGAAGATCTCAGACCTTCAAACGAAGGAAGAAAACAAGTCAATGTCAACTGAGCAGCTGCCATTTCCTAAAGCGTGGGGAGAGATTAGGTGGTTGTTGTGGTATTACTAGTACTGGAATGAAAATAGAGAGGATAGAAATCAATTTCAAGAACAAAGAAGAACATGACAATCGGCTTTAGCAAGGAATCGATTTCACAAAATGGTGAGGAAACTTGATCGATCGAACCTCACAGACGTCTTCTTCACCCCTTCCCATCGTGAAAGCCAATTTAAAAAACCCTTATTCCACCTGGAGACCCTTAATCCACGTTTACATCCTTGTCATCGTTTTTCCTTTAATTTTTTTTAGCAGGTAAAAATGAAAGGCCTTAACCTACATCTGCCGGTTACCAATGGGGGATATTTGAACAAATCATTTACTTCGTTGGTGTTTTTTATACAAAGGCTTTAGTTGAATGGTCTTTTTTAAAGATGCAAAACTTCGTTGGTATTTTTTGAACGTTTTTAAAATATCCTTACCCTTATAATTCATTTTCCAAAAAAAAGACCCCAAAGATCAACTTTGGCTATCCTACAACAAATATCTTTTTTTTTTTAATTATTTTTTTAATTTAATTTTCTTTTTCTTTTTATTTTTTAATTCTCGAAAAATTATATAGAATACCAAACGCCTTAGTTTCTTTTTCCTTTTTTCTATTAAATCTAAAAGTAATATATTTTCTCATTTAACACCTTATCTTCAACACACATATTATTTTAGAATGATATCTAATAGTTGGGCTCGCTATTTCTTTAGCCCATATATTTATTTTTTAGACAATCCGGTTAGGTGTGGCCGTGTGGGTTACGTATCTAGAGTCTAGACCCAATAAAGAATCCATTATCTCAATTAAGGCCTAAAACACATCATTTATATTTTCATACATAATTATGCATATCTTGAAATGTTGAAAATTCCATTACATAAACTAATAAAAATTAGTAACGTATTACAATAAATTGCAAGTGTGTTAGTAAATAAGTTATTAACTTTTTTTTTTAATTAATCAATAGAAATAGAAATTTGGTGCCCCGAGGGTAAAACCGTCAAATCCACAGCAAAAAAAATAGGGCAAGAGTTGTATCCTATATACAACTCTTCGCTTTATATCGAAACTCTCTTTTCCTTCCCCAAACACCAGGAGAGCTTCACAAAAACCCTAAGAAGTTCCTCCACAAGATTTCTCTCTAATCTTTCAATCGATCGATTCATCACTTCAAGGTAATATGATTTATAACCCACCATTCTTTGTTTCAAGTTCCGATAGTTGGATCTGTTTTAGTCCCTGTTTATTTATGCCCGTGCTCCGATTTAACCATGTGTAATGTGAATCGATGTTTTATGGATGATAAAGTCCTCTTCTTTTCTCAACTTCGTAAGTGAAGTACTCTGCTTTCAAGTGTTTTTGGGTGTTATATTAGAGATTTTTATGGTTGTATAGTAATTTGAGATAGAATAGCGTATATATGTGAACCCTAGGATTTCGATTTAATCCAACAGTAAAATATACGATGCTTATCACCACTGTTTGATAAATTTAGTTTGTCGAGTCAGATAGAAGTAAAGAGTTAAGATTGTTCAAGATCCGAAATTTTTAGCGATGAAATAACCAAGTAACTGACAGCAGTTTACCGAATTATAAATGAGAAACCTTCTATGCCAATATTTTATGGGATGCGTATATATTTGCTGAAGAACAATTTGAATGGATAAGAAGTCCTTTTCGTTTTTGGATGACTGGATCTTTTTGGTTATACATGTTTACATCTATCTATCTGTCGGTTTTCTTTTGTATGTACTTTGATTTTTGGGTCATCCTTCTGCACTTTTGAGCTCATAGGCCAAACATCAAACTGTTTTCTGTCACTCTATATACACAAAATCAATTTTCTATTACTTAAAAAAAATGTTTCTGTTCTCTATGCAGTCATGGCAGGTGTTGCAGCAGAAGGATCTCAGTTTGATACTCGTCAATTTGACACCAAGATGAACGAATTGTAAGTCTCCCTAAGTTTACCTTTTCACAATCATTGTTCTTGTCTTACAAAAGCTTACTTATCTTTTCATTGGTTATACTAAACAGGCTTTCAACTGATGGACAAGACTTCTTTACATCATACGATGAAGTCTATGACAGCTTTGATGCCATGGGTTTACAAGAAAACCTTTTAAGAGGCATCTATGCATATGGTAAGTTCAGTCCACTTGTGCAATATACATCCTTCTTTCATATCATCAAGATCATCACACTTTTGATACCAATGCAGGTTTTGAGAAACCATCTGCAATTCAACAAAGGGGAATTGTCCCCTTCACTAAGGGCCTAGATGTAATTCAACAAGCTCAATCTGGAACTGGAAAGACAGCAACTTTTTGCTCTGGAATCCTTCAACAACTTGACTACAATGTAGTCGAATGCCAAGCCTTGGTTTTGGCACCTACCCGTGAACTTGCTCAACAGATTGAAAAAGTCATGCGTGCCCTTGGTGACTACCTTGGTGTCAAAGTCCATGCTTGTGTAGGTGGGACCAGTGTACGTGAGGACCAGAGGATTCTCTCAGCTGGGGTCCATGTTGTTGTGGGGACACCTGGACGTGTGTTTGACATGCTGCGCAGACAGTCTCTAAGGTCTGACTACATTAAGATGTTTGTTCTTGATGAAGCTGATGAAATGCTCTCAAGGGGTTTCAAAGATCAGGTTTGATTTCTATTTCTTTACTAAAAATCAAATCTTGATTACTTTATCTGATTATTCACTATCTTTTAAATAACGGGTGTGTTTCTTTTTAGATTTATGACATTTTCCAGTTGCTTCCACCAAAGGTTCAAGTTGGTGTGTTCTCTGCAACAATGCCACCAGAGGCACTTGAGATCACAAGAAAGTTCATGAACAAACCAGTGAGGATTCTTGTGAAAAGAGATGAGTTAACCCTCGAAGGAATCAAACAATTCTATGTGAATGTTGAAAAGGAAGATTGGAAACTCGAAACACTCTGTGATCTTTATGAAACCCTAGCAATCACTCAAAGTGTCATCTTTGTGAACACTCGCCGGAAGGTTGACTGGTTGACTGACAAGATGAGAAGCCGGGACCACACAGTGTCAGCCACTCATGGTGACATGGACCAGAACACGCGTGACATAATCATGAGGGAGTTTCGTTCAGGATCTTCACGTGTCTTGATCACTACAGACCTTTTGGCTAGGGGTATTGATGTCCAACAGGTTTCACTTGTTATCAACTATGACCTTCCTACCCAACCAGAAAACTACCTTCACAGGATTGGAAGAAGTGGAAGGTTTGGAAGAAAGGGTGTTGCCATTAACTTTGTGACATTGGAGGATGAGAAGATGCTTTCTGATATTCAGAAGTTTTACAATGTGGTTGTTGAGGAGCTGCCTTCAAATGTTGCTGATTTGATTTGAAAAGATTTTGTTGGTTGAGAAGGAGATCGATACTTTTTGGGGTATGGTATGGATTATTGGTTAACTTTAGCTTATATTAGATGGATCCTATCTGTTTTCTTTGTTCCAGAATCCTGCTTTTCCGGGTTTATGTGTTGTTTATGATCCGTTGTTTAATTTAGACAAGAATTTTGATCGTGGTGATATTTTATTCAATGTTTTCAAATCTATGACATGATTAGTGCATGATTTTGACCAACATTTCTTTGTTGTGGAGCCATGTTGTGTTAGTGCGTGTATTTAGCACTTTAATGTCAGTTTTTCACTTGTGATGATGACAAAACGAAAACCTTTTTAGGGTTGTTTTTATCCATTCTTGTGGTTTGAATGTTTTACTAATATAAAAAAGACTAAATTACGGGTTTGGCCATGTGGTTTGTCAAAATAGGCATTACGAAGACAGGTATGCAACTTGTTGGTTTGGTTCATGTGGTTCATTTCTTAGTCATGGTGGTTTCATTTTGTTATATTATTATTTTTTTTTAATTTGTTTTAAAATTATTACTATCATATCTAGGAGTGCAAAAAAGCCGAGCTCAAACCTGAGCAGACTCGGTTTGAGTTCGTTTAAGTTATATGAGGCTTGAGGTCCTACGAGATTGGGGTCCCATATAGGTTTTTACGTCCCTACAATGCATCCCCTTCAAGATAACCAACATTTATGTTTGTTGTTATCGTTGAAACCACCATCCATCTATCAAGATGGCAAACAACCATATCTTTTTGGATTGAACCATCATTGAAGCTCACCACCTCTTTTCTGACGAACCACTACTGCTATAAACCCTAGTTATCGCCGTTGTAGACATGGAGATTTACATGTGTGTATCGATTTCTAGATCTGATGTATATGTGTTGATTTCCAGATCTGCAGGTAGGGGTGAGCATTTGGACCGGTGGACCGGACCGGACCGGACCGTTTTTTTGGACCCCCGGGCCGGTTCTCGGTTCTAATATTTCTCTCCGGTCTGGTCCGGTTTTTTTCCCGGCTCGGTCCGGTTTTTACTGGGTTTAGAACCGGTTGGACATGATTAAGATTTTTGTGACGTTTTTTAAACACACATAACTCATTCGTTTTAAGTCGGATTGATCTGCGGTTTTTTCCAACATTTAGTTTACAGTTTGTAGATGAATTTAGACTATAATTTTGTTTATTTTGGTATTATATTCATCGTGTTACAATCCTTCAAAGTAGAGCTATCAAAGCTGAAAAAATTCAGCTTTTCAGCAACATTTTGTAATCTGTAACGTTTTTTAAACACCCATAACTCATTCGATTTAAGTCGGATTGACCTCCTATTTTTTCCAACATTTAGTTTACAGTTTGTAGATGAGTTTAGACTATAATTTTGTTTATATTGATATTATATTCACTGAGTTACAATCTTTCAAAGTAGAGCTATCAAAGCTGAAAAAATTCAGCTTTTCAACAAGATTTTGTAATCTGTGACGTTTTTTAAACACCCATAACTCATTCGTTTTAAGTCGTATTGCCCTAAGGTTTTTTCCAACATTTAGTTTACAGTTTGTAGATGAATTTAGACTATAATTTTGTTTATTTTGGTATTATATTCATTGAGTTATAATCCTTCAAAGTAGAGCTATCAAAGCTGAAATATTTCAGCTTTTTAGTATTATTTTATACTATAATTCCGAGTCCACATTTAGCACATGTGGTAGAGTTGTAAGTGAGTATTGGACTATTTATAGATATTGATAGTTGAAGCTTTGTTATGCACCTAAGATTGGGTGATAAAGTTTACAAATCCGATAGTTGACAACGTTGATGACATCTTGAACGATGATGATATAACTTTGGGTAAAAAAAATTACAATATTTATTCTTTTTTTATACAATTATTACTTTTTATTAAGTACTAACAACATTTCATTTGTGTTTATGTAGAGATTGCACAAGCTTTAAATATGTTACATATGGATGACAATGATATGTGGAAGAGGCTAATGGAAGATTAGATTATGAGTTTATGAAATTTGTTAGTTTGATTGATTTTAAAGTTTAAACTATTTTGTTGTTACGATAATACTTTTGTATGTTTGTCTTTAAATTATTTAACTTTTGTTGGTGAACTTGATTTCTATGTTAGTTGCTTTTATTTGGAAAATTAATTTTTGCAAATTGCAAGTTATACATCAATGTAGATTAGTTAGGCATGAAACGGAAACATATTAATTTTGCAAGTTATAATATTATACATTAATGTAGATTACTTATTATACTCTACGCAATTAAAGTTGTACCGGTCCAAATGGGTCAAAAAACCGGAAAACCCGGACCTGGACCCGGACACGGACACGACTCATCCGGTCCGGTCCATGGTCCACAAAATTCTGCATAACCGGTCCGGTCCAAGAGCCGGTCCGGGCCGGTCCAAATGCTCACCCCTGTCTGCAGGTGTGTGGCGATTTCCCAAGTGTGTGTGTGTGTTCATGAAGTGCAAACCCAAATGGTTGGTGAAGGTTGGGAGGGAGGAGGGGGGGGGGGGGAAGAGTATAAGGTTTACTTTTTATTTTTATATAAAAAATAAATAAACAATATACAAAAAATGTAAAAGAATAAAAAAAAGGTAGAAAATTACTTTATATGCAATAAGGACTAATCACATAAAAATTGAAACCATAAGGACTAAACGCATAGTAGCTATCCTAATTGTCCTTACCATTGGAAAACCACATGAACCAACTGCCGTAATTTTGTCCTCTTCTGCATTATCTCAGAATATAGAGGAAACACATTTCTCAACTCAAACTCAAGGTATGAATTCTCCTTCTTCTCATCTCGTGGGATCAACCCTACCCATTATTTGTAATTGTGTGGGGATAGTAATGAAATCACACTAGTCTAGCTCATCCAATCCCTAAATCTTGATGCTTTAAGCCATCCTTTTCCATCGGCTTCATCCTTCCCATCTAATTTCCACCTTGAATTTCTTATCCTTGATCATACTCAAGTTGATAGATTCCGCAATCCTCCTTTTTCACCCTAAGTATTATTGAAGATTCATTGTCTCCTAGTTCTCAATTTACGAAATCTTGAATATTTTGAAGAAATTCCTAAGTTTAATCACACCCACCCATTCCTCATGGCATTCTCCTTACATTTGGGATGAAGCTTTCTTTAGGGGATAATTCACTCTTAAGGCTTCTATATCTGTAACATTGACTAAGATTTTGGAGTCAGTTTTAACCTTGTCCTCTAAGGTTTCTACTGATGTCTCATCTCCATCATTGAAGGTTGATTCTATTGTCACTTCACTGTTTTTCCCGAATTGATCTTATAAACACCAGTTCAATGTAATCAAGGCTCTCCTGGTTCCTCTAATGCCATCCTCTACATCATCCCCACCTCAGAATACTCCAACTCCCTATTCAACTCCAATTCCTCAACTTCAACCATCAGTTTAACCATCTCATTTGGTTGCAGTTACCTCACAACTTATGCCTCCTACTACATTTGTTCAACTACTTTTAATTATTCCTTTTGCTTTCCTGATATCAGCAAGGGGGAGAATGCATAATCTAAGGGTGGGTGGGTTGGGGGGGGGGGGGGGGGTTATCATTTAATAGTGAAAATGATGATGAAATGCAAGTTTTTAGCATGGATTACTTAAGGGATCAACCCATTCATTTTTTCCTATGCCTGTTGTATTCCCAAACATGACTCGTTTTAAGGGGAGTCTCAAAGCGAAGGGGAGCATGCTGATTTCTCTTCCAGTGGAAAGGATCAAGCTCCAATTAGATTTATTCTCAAGAAAAGACATGCATACTCTTATCTGCATCCTCCCTCCTCTAAAAAACATTGAGTCTGATGATCTTAGTACCGAGGATGACCTTCAAAGAATTGTAGTTGAGTTAGATGTTTTTATTAAAGAAGCTATAGTTATTACGAAAGAATACAACAAGGTCAATATCAATGAAATGATCACAAAAGGGAATGAAGACCTGATCAAAGATATTGTAACTCCCAAGATTCTAAAACAACAAGAATCTATTCAAAGGAATATCGTTAGGATGGTTCAAAGAAGAGAAAGGTTGGAAGAGATGAATTAAAGAGCAAACATAGCTAAATTTGTTGATGTTGCTACCATAAGGAATAGAGTTAGCAAGATCATTAAGGTTAAGTGTACAAAGCCTAAATTTAACATCTTGATTTCTAACCTAAAATTTTCATTTTTATTTAGTATAATATACCAGAGTATGATTACATTGTGCAGAAACATGTTGTGAATGCGAGTGTGTGCAACCAAACCTTGCCCTTTTTACAAACCACTGAAGTAGTTGCAAAATATTTTTATTCAACTGTGTAAGCATGGGGCTTAGTGATTTCCCCAAACTATCATATATCACTATATATATATATATATATATATATATATATATATATACACACACACACACACACACACACACACACAATGCATACATATAATAACATGTATGTCTCAACCCAACATTTCTATTTCAACCGACATGCCTATTTTAGTTGAATAGGTATGTTTTAACCCAACATATCTGTTTCAACGAACAAGGCTATTTCAGACGAATGGGCATGTTTCAACTCAACAAGTCTATTCCAACCGACATGCCTATTTCATCCAAATGGGTATGTTTCAACCTAACAACTCTATTTCAATCGATATGACATATAAGCAGATAATATACAAATAGTCAAACACCATGTGCAACTAACTATCTAATCTAATTGTCTAATAACATTCTACATGAAAACTATATCCTAACATACATAGGATATATACTAAAGCACATAATATAGTGAGAAAACTCGTCTGGATAATTTACTCAGACGATTGACCACTATTTGGGCAAACCTATTGGCGATCTAATTGGTAGGTAATGCCCCTAACAAGTATTAACATATAATACTATAACATTATTAATCCATATGACAATCTGATAATGAAATCTGAATCTTTCACTAATCCCAATGAATACCGATGGTTCTATCAAATAAGGATTAGCCATGTCAGACAGTTGGGAGCTAGGACCATTTCGACATATAACCTTTTTGAAATCCAACAACCAAGCCAACACGGCCATTCTACACACTTCTCCCGTAAGTGTAGCCTAGCTTACAAAGAGTTTCTAGTGAAAACCAGGATTTTGCACTGGCAGAACATCGACCTGAGAGCTTCTAATTCCTGCACTATGATGCTCTAGAGTTTCACTAAAGTGAAGCTTTCTAAACTCCCTAAAAAACCTAGAAATCAGATAAGAGAAGGAATAGAGAGAAAGGATTAGGTGTGATGGAGAATGAAGGCAAAATTTGGTATTTATAGGCATTTTTTTGAGGATGTGAACCATGCTCACCTACCAGGCATGCTGTGCACTTGGTTGGTGCCTGGGGTGCCATGTGTCACTTTCCTGGTGGTGTGTCAGACGCACGTCGCACGCCTTGTCTGTGAGTGCACCTGCGCGTGTGATTTAGCAGATTTTCAAAACGTCAAAACTTTTCATACGAGTTCCGTTTTTTTTTTTTTTTTTTTTTTTTTTTTTTTTTTTTTTTTTTTACATTCTTTATATCCACACGTAGCTATCAATGAGATCTAAAACTTTCACTTAGAATCTGTTAGCTAATTCTTACTTTGTTTTAAAGGATATATTTTTTAACAGGCTTACACTGCTAAACTCTATTTTAACATCATAACTTGTCTATATAAATTTCGTTTTCGATTGTCATTATATCAAAGGACTTCTATTAATGAGATACTCAACTCTTTATGATTTTTTTCTTAAAAATCAATTGATATTGATCTCGGTTTCTGTGTCACGTATTGTTAAACCGAAACTTCTAAAAATCATAACTTCCTCATGCGAAGTCAAATTTGCACGTTATTTGTATGCACACTCTCGGTTTTACAACTACTATGACTTTTGTTTAGATTTATTAGGCTAATAAGAAGCCTATCTAATATTCACATTTTACAGCACGTATAGCCGTGACGATTTAATTATGAAACTTCGAAGAAGCATAACTTCTTCATACGAAATCGGATTCAGGCGTTCTATATATCTACGAGAATCGTATAAGTGTTTCCTACATGTTTATGAAGATTAATTTGGATATAAAGTAAGTTATATCTAAATAGATTTTTTATAAACGACGATTTGTATTGAGTTCTATTGGAAATGCGAAAATTAGCGTTACAATTAAGGTTGTAGAATCTTGATTGTACATCTAACTCGAGCTAGGGGTACACATGCCTTTCTAGAGCAATTGCTAGTTTCTGACTTGGTTAAATATGGATACAATGAATAGGGTGAAATATTATATATTACTTCTTCTTACAAAGGAATACTATATTAAGAGCTAAGAATTAGCTTTGACAAAGATGATTAAAACATGCAAAAGTTGAATTTAGTATAAGTTGTTCCTAAAAAATCTCTTTCAAGAATTTCAAGGAAAATAAGACAAGCTCAAGATGTAATTGATGAGTCCTTGGATGTACTACTTCCTAATGGAGCTTTGGAAATCAACAATAGGTTACTTATGGGTATGGTGCTTAAATGTTACAAGTCAGTTGACTCTCTTGAGGTTGGAATCTTCTACAAAGATAGGAATGAGGTTATGTGCCTTATGAGAAATTTAGATTTGCCAAGAACTCTTACTACTCATTTGTTCAAGCCAAGAGAATTGTATATGGGTGTGAAATTGCTAGAGGTTTTCATAGTTTACTTTATGTAAAAATGAAAAATAGAAGAGAAGAGAGCTGAGAGACAATTACAAGTTTGTTCATCTCAAGCAAGAGATCTTAAATGAAGGTGAAGAGTATGCAACATGTGCAAGTTATATTACAACCAGAGGATTTCTTGTATAAGTGTGTCTTTTGTGTTATGTGTAGTTTTGTAAATATTACAAAGAGTTCTTTCTTTAGTATAGAATAGTGTTGAAATCTTTAAATATGGGGAAATTGTTGAGCCAAACTTGATTTGACGAGTCAAAAGTTGTCGATGCCATTGTTGCTGCCAGTGCCACTGATGAAAGATCTAGTATGCTCAGGAATCATATTAAAGTGATATTGCTAATTAACATATGATACTAAAGGGTCACATTTACAACAACTTGATATAATTGATTATTTATTAGTAATTTATTTTAATAAATATTCAATAAACTCTTATAATTAAATTGGAAATTATTTATTTATAAGAAATAATAATTTTTCATTAGCGAGTAACATCATGTAATTCATATGGTATGAATTAATAAGTCATGCACAATATTTTGGACGAGATAAATTCTTTGGTCTTTTACCAAAAAGTTAAAGTTTACATTTTATAAACTTAGTTTATAAAATATAAAAATGTTTTATCTTCTTATACCTTTATAATTTTTAAATATGGCTAGACAAAAGAGAGTATGGGCTCTTCATTTGTTTAATGAAATGAACACTCTTTTAAAAAGAAAATCATAGACAATATGATTAAAATAAGGAGTGATGGTATTTTTTGATTAGTTTATTCAAAAGAAAGGCATGGCTTGAAACATGGGAAACACATAGGCTTTAGGGGTATGGGTTCTTAAAGTGTTAAGAACTTATGACCAAAGAATTTCTATATAAAGTGAGACTTTCATTCCGTTGTCTTAACTCATGCAAAATTCGAAATTCGTTCTCATTATCTCACTCTCTCTAGCTTTGTTAAGAACACATGAAGAATACTTGCTTCTTGATGCTCTATTTTTTTTTTCTTATTTTGATAAGAACATAAAGCTTAAGAGTCTTAAGAGTTTTATACAAAAGAACTAGCATTCTACATCAAGTTGCTATATTGTTGGTGTCTCTAAAGTTCATCATTCTTCATCAACTTCCAAGCCTCCCAAGAGAATCCAAAGAACTACAAATGTTGTAATTTTCTCCATCTTCTTCTTTGGTGCTTATTTTTATTTCCAAACTCTGCAAGAAGATCCTTGGTGGGTTATAAACTTGTTTTATGTTATTCAAATTATCAAGTCATCTGCTGCCTAAATATTATGATTTTTAAACTAGTTTTTGATTAAAAACCCAACAACTAATGGTTTCGGCAAGTGTTGATACTGACAACCTCAGTATATGCTTGAAGGGCAAATGCCATATTAGCCCATCGAACTTGTCGTGTTTGTTTTAAAAGGTCACCAAACTTTTTTTTTGGAACATTAAGGGAATGAACTCTCATTCAACCTGTTAAAAAGTCATTTAACCCAGTATAACATGTTTTAATCTCATTGTAACCTCATCTACTCCAACCTCCTCTCTGCAGTTTGCGTGTCCTCCATTGTAGGTTACAAAATTAAAGTTTGATTTTTGCTTTGACCTTTGACTTGGTCAAAATCAAAAGTTGTTTATTTTTTTAGGTCGATGCCTTGTATCAGTTATCAAACAACTCCAGCTAAGGAAATGGCATCGTCTTCTTCCCCCTTCGGCTAATCGGGAACGAGAAAAAGAACATAACAACATCGAAGCAGCTCCGATGGGCATCGATCGTGGGTGGGTCGGAGAAGTTACTCCGGGGTTCGTCTGATTCGATGAAATAAGGAGATGATGGTGGTGGTTCTTGGCCCGGTGGTGGCAAATTCATCAGGGGGTAGTCGACTTGCGATGGCCCTTTTTCTGGTTTTCTCTTCTTCATCGCTACTCACTAATCGAGGGAATAGAAATAACTACGAGGGGTGACATCGGCGTTGGTGGGTTAACGAGTAAAGGCAGAAGGAAACGGGGAACAGAAGGCAGATCAGGGAAGGAAGGAATATGAACGAAATCAGGAAATTGGTGGGGGGAGTGGCTCTTAATCAGGAAATCCTTACGTCTACCAAAAAAAGAACCCAAAGATGATGGATTACTCACAACTGGAATCAATGCTTTCATATAAGAAACCTTCCCAAAGTCGAAATTGAACCGAAATCGATTCTCGGTTTCACTTTCTCCGGTAGAAGATACATCATATTTCTTTGCACATACGATTAATCTCCTAGGGTTTTTGAGTGAGCGAGACTGGTGTGAGGTGTAGTGGCAAGGAGAAATGAGTTAGAGGTGAGAGTCGGACATGTATATTACCTTTGAATTGCAGGTAACAAAAGGGTATTTAAAAACATGGGAATGATAGTTTATTACTTTAATGTGCAAAAAAAAAAAACAAATAGTTTAGTGAACTTTTAAAACAAACGTCAAAAGTTTGATGGACTAATATGACATTTTTGATAAGGATCATATGAAGATAGAGTTTCCATATAACTAAAGACTCTATGATCTTTAGGGATTCACTATTTGAATATATCTAGCTTGTATGTTAAGCTAGGGTTTATAGGTGTAACGCTTGTGTTTCTGGGCTTGTCATTAATAGCAATGTATTAGTCTATGTTAACCTTTGTAACCCATTTTGAAATAATAAGAATGTATTATTTGAGTATTATATGTTTTGTGCTTAGTTGTGTGGCTTTAATGAATTAAGAACAAAAAAATAAACGTCAAAATAAAATAGTAGATAAAGCTGATATCTTTGGATAATGTTGTAGTAGTTGAAACGAGGTTTCCGAATATATAAAGAATGCCGAAATCCGAGTTATAACGAAGAAGTTATGATATGTCGAAGTTTCGCGACAGAACCGGTACGACGCCGGATGATGTAAAATACGAATTTAAGATAGAACGATATCTAGCCTTAGTAATCTAAATGAAACTTGAAGATTTTGTTAAACCGAGAGCGTGCATATAAAGAACGCCCAAATTTGATTTCGTATGAGGAAGTTATGATTTTCTGAAGTTTCGACTTAGCAGTATGCAGCCCGAATACTCGATTTGAGATCAAGCGGTTTTTAGCCGAAACAATCTAAATGAGAATAGAATATCTCGCTAATAGTAGTGAAACGATAAAAAGATAGGTGAAACAGACATCGGATGAAGAAGTTATGAATTTATAACGAAGTTTTCCTGTCCCAGCCTACTAAAAATAATATATAAGCAATATATGTATAATATATTAAAAATAAAGTCAAAATTAGCCAATGGAGTCCAAACGAGAGTTTTAGATCATAATCTCACCTACGCGTCGATATAAAGAACGTCGAAAACGGAGTTCGTATGCGAAAGTTATGAATTTCTGAATTTCGGGAGGCGAAACCCCAAAACTGTCAGATACCACGACATGGCAAATCTTCTGACACCTCTTGGAGTCCCCTAGATGCAACTTGCGATGACGTATGTAGTGACGACCAAGCCCACGACGTGGCAATGTCAAATTTTCCCTATAAATAGATTTGAAGGGCCAGCCGTTTAGGGTTGCCATATGTATATTGTTTTCAAGCCTGACCCACTCAGTTTTGTTGTATTACAGGTAGTGGCGCAAGAGCATAAGTTGGATGACTTATCAAGATGTTTTGATATTAGACGAGTTGTTATATGTAACTGTTGTATGATCTATCTTTTGTTGTTTATGCTTTTGGTCTGTTTATCGGAACATGACATCCAGAATATTGTTATATAATGAAAATGCATCTCTTGATGAAATGCTTTGATAAACTTTATTTTATCATATTTTGTTTTGGGAACAAATTCCGCAACTCTTTTAAATCAAAAGGATTTACTCTGAAATTATTTTAAAAGCATAAATGAAACCGGTCTTTTCTGGCCGTGATTTTAGGGATGCCACAGTTGGTATCAGAGCATTAATTTAAGCAAATTAGGAATTTGTAGGATTTCTAGACTTAAACTTAGAATGCTAAGTGAAGGTTGTTAGATGTGTGTCTATTATATTTCAGACACGAACAGTAGTTTATTTTAGGAGAGTTGCCTAAAATGCTTTTATGTGATAAATGTTATATGTTGCCATATATGATATTATTTGTTCGGATCTATGGTTTGTTGCCAACCGGATCTGGAGACCTTATGTGTTTAGGATTCTAAGCGTATGTCTACAGTATTAGAACTAGCATGTAAACATTTCAGAGTGATAAAGATGATTTGAATATCTATCATGAATGAGGATCTAATTTCACCTTATTCGGTGTATAGATCAAAAATGGTGAGAAAAAGGAGTGGAGTTGGAAACGTGGACGAAAATAGGAATCAAATACCTGTAATAGAGTAAGTAGCTATTGCAGCAGCAGCACCCGAGCCAATAACAATGGCCATAGTGCAATTGATGATTCAGACAATGCTGGATCGTCAGATGGAGGAAACTAGACGTTTGCTTAGGCAGAATCGCGAAGAACTATCAATTCACGTCGAAGAGCCCGAAGTAAATGGAGGGCAGTTTGAGGGAGGAAACTTTATTGGGATCATTGGTCAAGACGAACCACCGATTGTTAATCAGAATAAACAGGATAGAGGAAATGATGTGCGTGGGTGCAAGTATAAGGATTTCATGGCATCCAAACCACCGTGTCTATCCGGAAGCCCGACGCCAGTGGAAGTGATTAATTGAATCTTCGAGATGGAGACTATGTTTGAAAGTTGCGAGTGCAGCAACCGATAGAAGACCGCTCTTACAATCCCTCTGTTAAAATCTGGGGTACTAAGCTGGTGGAAGTTACTAGCTGACTCAATGCCCAAGGGAGAAGCTAGCAAGATATCTTGGGAAGACTTTGTGGAACAATTGAAATTACAATACTGCTCAGAGCAGGACCTTCTGGAAATCAATAACGATTTTCAGAATTTGAAGAAGGGAAAGATGAGCGTTATTGAATACGCTGCAAGCTTCATGGAGAAGATGAAACTGGTTCCATACCTAGTTCCAACTGAACTAGCAAAGGTCAACAAATTTGCTCGCGGTTTACCAACAGACTTTGGTCCAATGGTTAAGCAAGCAACGACCTTGAAAGCTGCCATCTGGGTTGCTAAAAATGTTGAGACCCAGATCAGGGAGAAAGGTCTGGAGAGGTCAGAGGTTGGTGAAAGAGGAAATTCGATGGACCTTTAGGGTCCAACAAGAAAAACTAGTTCTCGAAGTCTAGTTCAGAGGTGGAGGAGGTGAAGCGAAATGGTGCGACAAATGTAAGAAGAAGCATCATGGAAAATGTGAGGTAGTGGGCACATGTTTTAAATGTGTAAAGCCAGGGCCCTATGCCAACGAATGCATCCTCACCAAGAAAGTTTGCTATGGGTGTGGTGAGGAAGGGAACATCTCAAGGGATAGCTCGAAGAAGAAGGAGGCAACTAGACCCAATATTCCACCAAAGCCGAAGGCGAGAGCATTCCAGATAACACTAGAAGCTGCTAAAGATGAAGATGATGTCGCTTCAGGTACCTTTCTCGTTAACAAATTGCTTGCCCAAATTTTATTTGATTCTGGATCCAACTACTCATTTATTTCGCATGAATTTGGTAGAAAACTAGCCTTGCCTATTGATAGACTAGATAATGCTTTATTAGTCGAAGTTGGTAGTGGCAAGTTTGCACCTGTTAGCTATCGCATGAAAAACATCTTAATTGATTTGAATAGGAATAAGTTCCATGAGGAATTATTTCCAATTGAACTTAATGGTTTCAACATCGTTTTGGGAATGGATTGGCTTAGCACCAATGATGCCGAGATTTTGTGCATAAAGTAAACCCACCAGGGAAAGAGTCATTTATGGTGTATGGGGACAAACGCAGAGTGAACTCTGGAATCATTTCTCCAGAAAGTGTTTGGCCAAAGGATGTACATCATATTTGGCATTTGTGATAGATGCTAAGAAGGAGAAAAAGGAGATGCAGAGCATTCCTATCGTGTGTGATTATCCGGAAGTGTTTCCCGAAGATCTTCCCAGATTACCGCCTGATAGACAAGTGGAGTTTAGAATAGACTTGTTACCAGGGACGACGCCAATAGCAAAAGCACCTTACCGATTAGCACCGACGGAGATGAAGGAGCTGATGATGCAACTTCAGGAGTTATTGGACAAAGGTTTCGTTAGACCTAGTTCATCACCCTAGGGACCTACAGTGCTATTTGTAAAGAATAAGGATGGAAGTATGAGAATGTGTATTGATTACAGAGAGCTGAATAAAGCAACGATAAAGAATAGATATCCGTCGCTGAGGATTGATGACCTGTTCGATCAACTTCAAGGTTCGAGCTATTTATCGAAGATCGATCTTAGGTCAGGATATAATCAGCGGAAAGTAAGAGAGCATGATATAGAGAAGACTGCATTCAGAACACGATATGCATACTACGAGTTTTTGGTTATGTCGTTTGGACTAACCAAGGCTCTAGCAGCATTCATGGATTTAATGAACAAGCTTGTAATCCATTCCTTGATAAATATGTGATAGTGTTCATAGATGACATTCTGATTTACTCAAAAAGTCGAGAGGAGCATGGCAGACACTTGCGAGAAGTGTTAGAAGTATTGAAGAAGGAGAAGTTGTATGTAAAGTTCTCCAAATGTGATTTTTGGATTCGAGAAGTCCAATTCTTGGGTCACATGGTCAACCAAGAAGGGATAATGGTTGATCCAACAAAGATTGAAACTGTGATGAAGTGGGAACAACCAAAAAGTCCCACGGAGATCCGAAGCTTTTTGGGATTAGCCGGATATTACCGAAGATTTATCCAAGGTTTTTCTTCGATCGCTACTCCATTAACAGCTTTGACCCACAAAGGAGCTACTTATGCTTGGAATGATAGGCACAAAGAAGTATTCGAGAAGCTAAAGAGGAAACTATGCGAGACACCAATACTTTCTCTGCCCAATGGAGTTGAAGACTCCGCTGTTTATAACGAAGCGTCAGGTGTTGGATTGGGTTGTGCTTTTACCCAAAGAGATAAGGTGATTGCGTATGCATCTCGACAGCTGAAAGAGCATGAAAAGAACTACCCGACTCATGATTTGGAGTTGGCAGCGGTAGTTTTCGCTCTAAAAATATGGAAGCATTACCTCTATGGCACGAAGTGCAAAATTTTCACTGATCATAAGAGTCTCCAATATCTCTTTAGTCAGAAAGAATTGAATATGAGACAACGACGTTGGCTAGAATTACTTAAAGACTACGATTGTGAGATACTTTACCATCCCGGTAAAGCAAATGTTGTTGCTGATGCTCTTAGTCGGAAAGTCAATCTTGAAAGGAAAAGGCCAAGAGCGTTGAGAATAGAAGTTGTCTTGACCATTGTGGAGGGTATAAAGAAAGCTCAAGAGGAAGCTTCAGAGAAGAATGACCGAAAGGAAGAACATTTGGGCAAAACATTGGTGTTCGGTATAAATAGTCATTGACTGAAGGTGTTCTAAGATCGGATTTGGATACCTAAGACAGGAGGAGTCAGAGATCTTCTGATGAAAGAAGCTCACAAGACCATGTACTCGATTCATCCTGGTAGCACTAAAATGTATAGGGACCTAAAACCCTATTACTGGTGGCCGACGATGAAGCTTGATGTTGCAAAGTATGTGGCCGAGTGTGTGACTTGTGCTAGAGTCAAGACACAACATCAGAAACCGTATGGGAGTTTAGAACCTTTTCATGTGCCTATGGGTAAGTGGGAAGACATTGCTATGGATTTTGTCACTAAACTGCCCACAACAAAAAGTGGTCACGACATGATTTGGGTGGTCGTTGATCGATTCACTAAGAGTGCGCATTTCATAGCAGCCAATGAGAAATGGTCTATGGAAAAGCTTGCGAATTCTTACATGATGGAAATTGTGAGGCTTCACGGTGTTCCATTAACGATTGTATCGGATCGTGATAGCCGTTTCACCTTGAGGTTTTGGAAAAGTCTACAAGAGGAAATTGGTACCAAGTTGTGTTTAAGTACCACTTACCATCCGCAGACTGATGGTTAGAGCGAAATAATGATACAAACACTTGAAGATATGCTGATAGCATGTACCATGGAATTCGCAGGTAATTAGGATGAATATTTATCTGTGGTAGAATTTTCCTACAAGAATAGTTTTCACTCGAGTATAAAGATGGCACCTTATCAAGCTTTGTACGGACAGAAGTGCCGTACGCCGTCTTGTTGGCTTGAGGCTGGGGAAAAGCAGTTTATGGGACCCGAGATGGTTCATCAAACTGCTGAAAAGTTGAAAATAATTAGGGAAATAATGTTAGCCGCTCAGGATCGTCAAAAGAGCTATGCTGACAAAAAACGAAGACCGATGACTTTTGAAGTTGAAGATTTGGTTTTGGTTAAAGTCTCTCCGTGGAAGGGACTTATAAGATCTGGTAAAAGGGGAAAATTAAGTCCAAGGTTTATTGGAACATTTAAAGATCTTCAGAGGGTTGGGAACGAAGCTTACAAGCTCGAACTACGAGAAGAACTGAATGGAATTCATAACACATTCCATGTGTGTTATTTGAGGAAGTTCACGGGAGAGGTTCCTGACATAATTCCAATTTCCGAGTTAAGAATTGATGAGAACAAGAGGTTTATTGAAGAACATGAAGCAATCATTGACCGAAAGACTAAGAAGTTGCGACGCAAGATGGTCGAGTTAGTGCTTGTCCGATGGAAACCCACAAATGGGCCGAATCTCACCCTGGAAACGGAGAGTGACATGATGAGTCGCTACACGCAGTTGTTTGTTGATGTGTGATTCCGGGGACGAAATCATTCTAAGGTGGAGAGAATTGTAACGCCTGTGATTCTGGGCTTTTCATTAATAGCAATGTATTAGTCTACGTTAACCTTTTGTAACCCATTTTGAAATAATAAGAATGTATTATTTGAGTATTATATGTTTTGTGCTTAGTTGTGTGGCTTAAATGAATTAAGAATAAAAAACAAGCATCAAAATAAAATAGTAGATAAAGCCTATATCTTTGGATAATGTTGTAGTAGTTGAAACAAGGTTTCCGAATATATAAAGAATGCCGAAATCCGAGTTATAACGAAGAAGTTATGATCTGTCGAAGTTTCGCGACAGAACTGACACGACGCCGAATGACGTAAAATACAAATTTAAGATAGAACGATATCTAGCCTTAGTAATCTAAACGAAAGTTGAAAAGTTCGTTAAACCGAGAGCGTGCATAAAAAGAACGCCCAAATCTGACTTTGTATGAGGAAGTTATGATTTTATGAAGTTTCAACTTAGCAGTATGCAGCCCGAATATTCGATTTGAGATCGAACGGTTTTTAGCCGAAACAATCTAAATGAGAATCGAAGATCTCGTTAATAGTAGTAAAACGATAAAAAGATAGGCGAAAAGAGATGTCGGATGAAGAAGTTATGAATTTATAACGGAGTTTTCCTGTCCCGACCTAGTAAAAATAAAATATAAATAATATATTTATAATATATTAAAAATAAAGTCAAAATTAGCCAATGGAGTCTAAACGAGAGTTGTAGATCATAATCTCACTTACGCGTCGATATAAAGAACGTCGAAAACGGAGTTTTTATGCGAAAGTAATGAATTTCTGAAGTTCGGGAGGCGAAACCCCAAAACTGTCAGATACCACGATGTGGCAAGTAATGCCACGACGTGGCAAATCTTCTGACACCTCTTGGAGTCCCCCAGATGCAAATTGCGATGACGCATGCAGTGACGACCAAGCCCACGACGTGGCAATGTCAAAATTTTCCCTATAAATAGATTTGAAGGGCCAGCCGTTTAGGGTTGCTATTTTCTCTCCTCTCTCTCCCGTTCTACCTCGATTTACATGCAAAGAAGTATCCTCAAAACCCCGGTATCATCCCGAGACTAAAAGAGAGTCCTGAAGCCCGAAGTGTCACACCCCAAAACCGAGAACGGCGGAAACGTTCTGGGGCGGAGGACGTCATGTATAATATCAACAACAATGTAAAGTAGTAAACAAGCAACAACATCATCCATTGCATTAATAAAATAATTATTATACAATTGTATGCTGTCAAATTTTGATAAACACTAAAGCATAAATCAAAATGAAAGATAAGTCTTGAACAAGCTCCATCTTCCTTTCTCCTTGCATCGGTACCTGTCTATGATGACCTGAGGATACAAGTAATTTTGAAAGCGAGTATCAGCTTTGAAGCTGGTGAGATCATAAGTATTTAGTGTCTTAATTTGTATGTAAGAATTTGTAAGTGTATGAATTGTAAGAATTTGAAAGTGTATATGAATTGAAAGTGTTTGAAAAAGGTTGAATCTCTCAGAAAAACCTATATTTTCTATTAAAGTAGCCTTCTACCAAGGCTTAATTGTTTTGTTTGCTCGTTTGATGTAAAAGTGTGTAATTTCCCAAGTGTAACTATCTTTTAACAAAATATAGTTTGTACATAAAAGTTTAAGTGAGGTTATCACTAAAAATGTAATGGGTAAATCATTGTAGTACTGTAGTTTTGTATTATAGGAACTACTGCTGTACTAACTACCTTAAACCGGGTTTATATTAAGGTATCATGTGATAAATTGCACCATACTATCGACTGGTAACAACGACAACGTATAGTCGAAAAAATAAGGTATGATGTTTGGCACCCGCAGACCTGTCGGTCCCGCTGTAGCTAGCAGCGAGGTGTAGGATAGTCAATCCAGTATAGATCTATACGCAAACTCAACGCTCTCCCTCCAAGAGAATTCTGGCTACAACTCGGGCCGTGACATTTAAGGCATGCTCCAATACAGTGGATCACAATTGTTAACGTATTAATGTAAGGGTAATGTTTCTCGTTCTAGTATAGTTGTATATGTTCTCTTCCTAGTATAGTTGTATATGTTCTCGTTCTAGTATAGTTGTATATGTTCTCGTCCTAGTATAGTTGTACATGTTCTCGTCCTGGTATAGTTGTATATGTAATGTTCTAGAAAGTATCGACTCATGAATGAACTGACTCATTGTATGATATCGCGTTCTAGTAACGGTTCTAGTATCTTCCTAAACTACCCATATGGTAGTTTACTAGCAGTCTAACTGGTACGTATGATCATGGATGTATACCCTTACTAACTAAGGGCATGGGATGAACTGGAAAGATCTTTTATGACTATATATGTACACATGATATATAACTAATATTTAAACGACTTTCGGACGAATACCCAATATCCCACCAGACCACATCTCAAGGCGCGAAAAGGAAATAGGGTGGATAGCCTTCCTAAGTCTTTTAAACATTTCTTATATAACTATACATATAGAGGCATGCAATTTATAATATAAAAGCATAGATAAATTTTGTAAGACATTTGAAACATAAATATTATTTTAAGAAAAGATCGACTTGATGTCGATCTATAAAACAATTTGAAGGCATAAGTATGATAAAACAATTTTGAGTATAAGGAAACATTTGATTGAAACATAGTTGTAAATAGGTTTGAAAGGTAATGTACCGAGTAAGATGTACAGTGTAATAAGTAGTTTAAAACATATAAAATGTTTATAAAAATCGTTTGAAAGAAACTGTTTGGTAAAACGGCTAATGAGTAGCCAAATCTTCTGAATGCTGTATATTAATCACATGTGATTGATGTAATAACTAGCGTAATTCTACTTATTAATCGCATGTGATTGATATAATACTAGCATGATTCTACTTGTATTCCCCCCCCATTAAACATTTAAAAGTAGTTTAAAACATTAGTTAAGGGGTATGAACTCACTTGATTGAAGTGGTTGATTTGAAGTAGTCGAGAGAGGAATCGAGCAGAACTTCAACAGGAAGAGTTGAAAACGCGGGAAATCTCAGGATTCTCGGGAATCTCGGGAATCTCGGGAACACAAAACCTTCCTTCGGGACTTGAAGGTGAAAACCAGGGCTTTTGGAGGGTCTCGGGGGCTTAAACGCAGAGTTTCGGCGTGAGAAAGAAGGGAATTGAGCAATGGAACTCGGAGCCCTTGAAATCTATTTATAGGGGCATTTCTGGGGTGTTCCACGTCGTGGCAAGGTATGGCCACGTCGTGGGGAGTCAAACTTACCCTCTTCCATTGATTGGACGCCCTCAGTCACTTGCCGGGTCGCGGATAGCTTGTGCCACGTCGTGGGGGGCCTGACAGCCTCAGATTTTGGACCCCGAACTTGTAAAATCCATAACTTTCGCGTACGACCTCCGTTTTCGACGTTCTTTATATGCACGCATAGCTAAAAACATGATCTACAACTCTCGTTTAGACTTCATTGGCTAATTTTGAATTTATTTTTAATTATTTATTTTTAACGGGCCGGGACACGAAAATTCCGTTAAAAATCCATAACTTCTTCATCCGATGTCCGTTTTCGTCAGACTTTTCGCCGTTGCGCTACTAATGTTGAGACCTTAGATTATCATTTAGGTTGTTTTGGTCAAAAGTATCTCGAGCTCTATTTCGAGTTTTTAGCTGTCTACTGCTATACCCAAATCTTTGAAAAATCATAACTTTCTCATACGAAGTCAGATTTGGACGTTCTTTTTATGTACGCTCACGGTTTGAGGTTATCTATAACTTTCATTTAGATACTTAAGGCTAAAAACTATTGTATTGAAACTTTGCGTTTTTCGTTTAATCGGTGTTGCCAGTTTTGCCGAGAATCTTCGGTTGGTCATAACTTCTTCGTTATAACTCGGATTTTAGAGTTCTTTATATGTAAGAAAACCTTGATACGATTCCTACTACTTTATTTAACCCAAATAAGATTTTAGGAAAGTTATATTTTGACCTAAATTTGATTAGTTTTACATTACATTGTCTCGAAATATCGGGTTGTCACATTATCCCCCCGTTAGAAGGAATTTCGTCCCGAAATTAGAATTTAAGCAAGGAAGTATGCACGAATGATCGAGTCGTGAGGAGGAAACTTCCTAATCGATTGGTTCTAGTGCACCTAAGTGATAACGGGTTCTCTGTTGGCATTCCAACGAACCTTCACTAACTGGCGATGGCGTTTCTTCGTCTGCTTGACGTCTCGGTCGAGGGTCACTACGGTTCTAATACGAAGGCGAGGATCTCGACTAGTGGACTTGCAAGAGTCCTAACGGAAAGGTATGGTTTCACGATCGAGATGCGAAGAGTAGAAAGTAGGTTACTGAGTTCGCGGAGTAGGTCTAGTTTGTGTGAGGCACAGTACCTATTCTGATAAGAATCTCGGAGGTCCTGTCTACCTTGGATTTAGCTTTCCACGCTTTACGAAGCGTATTAAGCCATTCCCAGAGTGAGTTATCCTAAAGAACTTGGTCACTCACTTGGAATCTCAAAGGTTCCTTTTCTTGCGTAACCTCCCAATCAAAGGCCATCCCTTGCTGGGTCAAAGTCGTACGAGTTTCTGTAGCTTGCGAGGAGTTCTGAATGAACTAAGGCGGTAGGACTCATGGTTGCCTTTAGGACATCTACTGTTGAGGAAACCCCTTTGCAGTAATGTCCGTCCCGATGAAAATCCTAGATTAGGTCCTTTGAGATAGATGTTGTTTTAGGGACGTAAAGTGAGGATAACGGGAATGGGTAATCGGGTTATTATTGGATTGTTGGTGAAATTAAATATAATTATTTATTGTGGGTTGAAAACCGTATATGCTCACCAGACTCTCAAGCCTGACCCACTCAGTTTTGTTGTATTACAGGTAGTGGCGCAAGAGCATAAGTTGGATGACTTATCAAGATGTTTTGATGTTACATGTAACTGTTGTATGGTCTATCTTTTGTTGTTTATGCTTTTGATTTGTTTATTGGAACATAACATCCCGATCCCGAATATTGTATATAATTAAAATGCAGCTCTTGATGAAATGATTTGATAAACTTTATTTTATCATATTTTGTTTTGGGAACAAATTCCGCAACTCTTTTAAATCAAAGGATTTAGTCTGAAATTATTTTAAAAGCATAAATGAAACCGGTTTTTTCTGGCTGTGATTTTGGGGATGTCACAATAGGTGTCTGGTAATATGTATTCGATAATGTTCTTTATGAAAATTCTCGATCAAGAGTGTTTTCTTAATTATAGGCCGTTATTTGAATATCTATTGTATTCTACGAATCAAGTTCTTAATACTAATGTTTTAGTTTCAAAGAATTTGATTGTGTTGTTATTATTGCTTGATCGAATCGTGTTATAGACCAGTATGAAGAAACCAGATGATATATAAATACAAATTTGATTAGTTTGAAAAAGGATGAACACATGCTTGCAGTGGTGAATCTAGAACCAAAAACCACGTGGTTCCTTATGTAAATAAAATTAAAAAATATATATTTGAAAGTGTAAAAATACTAGTGGTGGCGGGTCGGGTTGTATGACTAAAATATTTAAACATCCGTTCAATAGATATAATAAAGTTATTACAATTGAACCGTACGAGGTCTTATATCTTGAAACATATTCACAATTGCCTCATTACCAATACCTTTTAAAACATTTTTTTCAATATACGACACTAAACTATCACTCAAAAATTGATCACTCATTTTGTTGCGTATATCGGTCTTTATCAACTTCATTGCTGAAAATGCGCGTTTCACGCTTGCTGTTGCTACTGGTAAGATCAATGCAAGTTTCACAAGAAGGTAAATCTTAGGAAATATTATATGCTTCTTTTCTTTGACCATCTTTTTGGCAAGGTCTCCAATACTCTTCAAATCAGCAAATCTTTCATCTTCTCGCACATCTTTAATGTAATTTCCAAGTTCCACTTCAAGAACTCGAAGATCATATTCTGTTGGAAACTCTTCCGGATAAAGTTTAGCCATTTTCATTATTTTTTCTAAATCAAAGGCTTTGAAAGATTCACTTGTACACAAACAAACAATACATAGAAGTAAATTTGTGTTTACTTCATTAAAGCGATTGTTCAGCTCTTGAAGTTGCATATCAATCACCTCCATAAATACATCAACTTGATAATGGTGCAAGTTGTTAACCTTAAAAAAATATGTACATATATATATATATATATATATATATATATATATATATATATATATATATATATATATATATATACATATTAATAACTTGATCAAGGTGTTAATTGGAAATAACAAACATTACTAACCTGTGAACCTCTACGACGACTGTATCCATTAAAATATTCATCTTCTAAATCCACGACTTTAACTTCGTTTTTAGCACAAAACAAAGTCACTCTCTCTAAAAGTTGGCCCCATCCTACATCTCTAATTTCTTGAATTGCTTTTTTTGAGCTACTTACTTGATTCATAGTATTTACGACATCTTGGTCTTCTCTTTGTAGTATTGTATTCAAATGATCCGTCACTCCCAAGATATCAACCATAAAATGTAGACAAAACACAAAATCAAACGATTTTAACCACTTAAGATGCGAATTGCTTCAGCTCTACGATCACGATCACTATCAAATTCACCAAGGTCTTCAAGTACATCACAAATGGAAGCATATATGGTTTGGATATTTAATAAAGATGCAAAATGAGAATCCCATCGAGTATCAGACGGTCGTTTAATACCGACTTCTTGATTCAAACCGCTACCACTGTGAAGCTCACCTAAAATAAACCACATAAGAAATGGATTAGCCGAATAAATAGCATAAACAAATAAAAATAAACCACATAAAGCACACCTTCTGCCAACGCTGCCATAACTTTATCTGCTTGTTTTTTTCTTAACTTATCTCGTCTTTTGTAAGAAGATCCAATAATATTTAACAACCGAGAAACCACATCAAAAAAATCATTAATCGTCGTGTGATTCTTTGCAACAAACACTAGGGCTAACTGTAATTGGTGAGCAAAACAATGAACAAAGTGTGTAGATTTTGTTTCATTCATAATCAAAGTCTTCAATCCATTGAATGCACCACTTATATTACTAGCACCATCATACCCTTGTCCTCTAATCCTACTAGGACTCAAATTCCGTTTTGAAAGCATATCATAAATGGTAGCCTTTAGTGACAAAGCTGAAGTCTCATTAATATTTCTAAGGCCAACAAACCTTTCTACAACTTCACCTTTTCAATTTATAAACCGCAAAACCAATGCCATTTGTTCTTTACATGACACATCACGTGACTCGTCTACTAAAACTGCAAAAAAATCATTTCCAAGCTCTCCCATAATAACATTTAAAATTACATCTGAACATGCTTGCACAATATCTTTTTGAATTTCACCACATTTCATTTGTGCATTTTTTGGGGCATTCTTTAACACAACACGATCTATAACATCACGTCGATCGGCTAAACACTGTAGTAGTTCAAGAAAGTTACCTTTATTATCCGAGTCTTCTTTCTCGTTATGACCACGAAATGCTAACCCTTGTCGGAGTAGGAACCTAACACAATCAATCGAAGAATTCAAACGCGTACAATATTATTTTTCTTGTAAAGTAGTTTGTTTCTCAAAAGCAGACGCGATGGATTGTATTTGGTTCATCAAACTTTAACACATTTGGACAGCAATAGTGTGTGGAGTTCCTTCTTTGTGGTTATCTATTCCTGATTTCCTATTCCAAGCCTTGAATCCAAATTTCACAAAATGATCTGATCCACCTTGATTGGGTATACTTGATTTGAATAGATAACAACATAAACAGAATGTAGCATCCTCTTTTATACTATATTCTAACCAGTATTTATTATCATCAAACCAACATTGAATAAATCTTAGAGGTTTACCTCCAAAATCACATGGTGGGAATTTATGATTTAGATGTTGGAAAGGCCCTTTTTGTAAGTATGCTCTTCTAATTTCATCTCTTTGGTTTACATGATAAAATTCTATACTCGGTCGTTCAAACGGATCAACAGGTAGTGAGTTTAAATCCGCCTTCGTATACTTATGTTGTTGTTCGCTATCTTCTTTCTTTTTATAAAACTTATGCAAAGACATTCTTTATTCTTGATTCTGAAATAAAATTATGAAATTGAATGTTACAACTTACAAGAGTATCAAACTAATAACCATTATCAATATTTTGTTATCAAATCAACATATAATAAAATCAAGGCAACATGAACCAAACTGAAAATCGAATCACAATTCAATTTGGTTTGATTTGAAAATTAACAAAATCAAATGTTGTGGTTAAAAATTAAATCCAAAAGTTTAAAAGTTTCAAGTCTAAATAAATTGAATGAATATTAATCAAATGATAAGAATGTTAATCAACGAATCAAGATAAGAATTATGATTAATTACACTTATAAGTTAAATTAAATTCAAATATTAGTCTCACTATAAATTACAGCTTGCAGCTTGCATTTTGTATCAGCATCCATATTCCATAACTGTGTGTTTTTAACTCATTAAATGGAATTGTAAATTAATTACTTAATCAAATTAAATTCAAAATTTGTTGCTAACGTGTTGTGGACCACAACTTTTGTCTTTTGGTGAAGAATTATACAATTATACAAATCAAATAAATGTAATCAATGATGATGAGTCGATTTTTGATCAGGAAACAGAGCAGTTCAGCACAGCAGCGAGGGGTATGAGCGTCGTTCCATTTCTATTTTCCTTTCCTTTTGTTTTTTTAATAATTAGATTGGGCTATTGATTAGTGAAAATGGGGTAAGATGTTGGGCTGTTAAATATAAAATATATGGGCTGATGATAAATTTATTTTACCAAAAATAATTAGGTAGGTCTTTTTATAAAAATTAGGTAGTTCCTATTTTTTTCTATATATTCTTATTCTATTAAAAAAAAAGGTAGATCCTAGGACCTACCTTACCATATGCTAACTACGCCCCTGCATGCTTGCCATTTTTTTTTACTGGTTTTGGGTTAGTAATAGATTACTTATATTCAAATAAAGGAACTTATATGATGTATAATCATGACACAAAGAGACCCATTTCCCATATTTTGGGTTTCCGGTGCATATAAATGATTAACTGTCGAAACCTTGCCACTAAAGTAATATAATCCTTAAGTGTGTTTAGGTCTATAATGTTAGCTCACAGAATCTATATCATATATCAAACATATATTGATGAATCACTTCTTCATAATCCAATTGTTTAAACTACAAAGCTATATGAATAATCAAATCACCTACCATCATTATGACATCGATTCTTACACATTATTATTCAATTTGCAATCAATTTAATTAAAAATGAATACTATAAATAGACTCTTCTATTATACCATTCATCACCCATAACAAAATCTTCTCTAAGATATATATATATATATATATATATATATATATATATATATATATATATATATATATATATATATATTGTTATGACCTCATCCTTTAGGAAGATCTTCAGGGTGAGTTGTTTAGATATGTAATGTCAACTTTTAATCTTTCAGTTTCATTGTAAGCAACCTCTTTGGTGTGTATAAATGAGGTGTTAACGTATGTTATTCATTTTATCCATCTCTTTAGTTTATTAGTTTTTGATTGTTGGGTTTTGGTCCAGATGAAATATCACAATCAACGCTCTTTTTCGTTGTGGAGACATCATGTTTACATGAAGTCGTCGGAAGAGAACAATATTGAAGATACTTTCAATAACACCATAAAAGATTTAGAAGTTAAGATCAAACTAATGGGAGATGTTAAAGGATTTTACATATCCTCATTTTACAGACAACAATGGAGATATACCTTGGAAATTACCTCAAAGAATAAGGTTATAGATGTACCCTCAAACATATAATAGTTTACATTGAATCTAACTAATGCTTGTAAGGTTTTCTTTTTATCATATCATTATATCTCATTTCATAACATTTATTCTCTCAAGCTAGGGTTTCCTCTTGTGAATTATCAAGCAATATCTCATTAACCTTTATCCTCTTCAATAAGTCTGTCCTTATGAATCATCTAGCATTATCAAATTGACCATTTCAGCTTCATTATGTCTTTTGAACATCCACTCAAATATCATGGTATTTGACTATGTTGACCATAATCCAAATATGGGGCAATCAAAAGCTAGCTATTTAACTTTTATTTTGCACTGCAACTATAAGAATATTTAATAATGATCATCTTTATCATGGTATTTGACTCTGCTGACCACAGTTATAACAAAAACCTTCATTTATGTAATAAAAATTATATGTTACATGCATAATATATTTTAAGTTTTTATATAGTTTAGGTACAATTGGATGAATGATGTTTGCAAGTAGCCTTAACTGTATCTAGTTTGTTACACTATGCAAGGCATATTGGTCCTTTGTATGTTGTTTACACATATTTGTTTTTACAATTTCTACTATAAGTGTTAATAAAACTAAGAGTTATTTAAAATAAAGACAATTTGGCCATTGGTTGGTTTCACTATAAATAGTAAAGAACTGCAAGTACGAACCATCAATGCATGGGAGACGAATACGTAATGTGGAAACTTCTCGACATCCATGCAATGCAACTATTTGTCGTTTATAGGGAAATTGGTTTCAATACACATCTAATGCAATCACTCATTTTTATGGGGAAACTGATTGCAAATCAATTGACCAGTTAATCGTAACCTCATGTTATAATTATTTCTATACAAATTTCATTCGAGAGTGAATTTGTCTCTTTGACTTTTATTTCAATATATGACAATAATAGACTTTACCTAATTGGTTACTATATAAACAAGTTGTTCATCCCTAATGTATAATCGTTTTCTTCATATCATCTCATATATTTTTTCTGTTCTTATCAAACAAAGAAGTTATTTTTCCATTGATAAAGACACCACATATAATCTCAAACGAAGAAATGCTTTAGTTGCTTTATTAGTGTAACGACCGTCATTTGAGGTAATAATTATTAAATATTTCTTAACTTATTTAATGGTCTAAGTGTATATAGAAGGACTAATGGAGTAGACCTTAGCAAGTGGACTGTAACGACCCAATTTTTACGTCCGAAAATTTCATTTTAAAATATTACTTTAGAAAACATTAATAAATAAAAACATTGTTTGATCACACCATAACACATCGCAACCATGTTCTAAAAGGTCAAACCATTCATCCCATCAAAATATCAGAGTACAATCCCAGTAAATCTCGTAAATGCGGAAACCGAAGAGTGTGTGTATGACGTGCCGCTACCGCGCCGGCTCCTTCCCCTTCGGTGCAGAGGTACCTGAAAAAAAAACTGTAAACGTAAGCACAAAGCTTAGTGAGTTCCCCCAACGTACCACATACCATACAAACACATAACATACGTACTGCCAGGCTATTCTGGGGTGCCTGACTACCCGGTACGGCCATTCTGGGGTGCCGACCTACCCATACGGCCATTCTGGGGTTCCGTCTTACCCGTGTCAAGCCATTCTGGGGTGCTGACTACCCATGTCAAGCCATTCTGGGGTGCTGACTACCCATCGGTCCTAACAACCGATCCTTGGGGACTGGTCCCCTCCCGCTACCTCTATCGCATAACATAACAGACCAACATACAAGCATACCATCACATACAGTCAGATAATTCTGGGGTGTCTGACTACCCAGCGGTCCTAACAACCGAACTCTACTACCATTGCATATAACGTATCATGATAGCATATAACATAACAGGTAATAGCAAACCTAGATGATTTCACAAAGACAATCATCTATCATACGTCTCCTACTGGTGGGCCGGCATTGTGGCCTTAGACCCACCGCTACTGGAAGGTAACTCACCTCAAAGTAGCTGCTGAACTGATCGGGAACTAACTGACTGCTGCTGCTCCGGGAGTCCTCTGGCTGCAATTCCCACAACATACTCAATCAAACACTGCTAACTGTCCTTTAGGTAAAATGACCATTTTACCCCCGTTCTAGCTCTAAGCCAATGCTAGAGTCAACTTTCAGTTGACCCGACTCGCCGAGTGGATCTCCACTCACCGAGTCCCTAGCAAACTATTGTCCTGGGTCCCTGGTTCTACTCGTCGAGTTGGGCTATGACTCGACGAGTTCATCTTCTAACTGTCATTCAACTCCTTCATCCTACTCGCCGAGTTGTATGAACAACTCGTCGAGTTCATCTTCATCCGAAGAACACTTTATGCTAATACTCGCCGAGTTGTATGAACAACTCGCCGAGTCTGTTCTTGATCTATGAAGATTGCCTTGGACTCGCCGAGTCAGGGCATTGACTCGCCGAGTCCTAACATGGGTAAGTTCAGCTCCCAACTCACCGAGTCACCCCCTGTGACTCACGGCTCAACTCGATACATCATGAAGGGACCAAATCGGTGACTCGCGACCAGACTCGCCGAGTCGCCGCCATGCATCCACCAAATACACCGATTTACTCGATTTCAGTCCATGCCATTCATAGATCTGGACTTCTAGGACACAAATCACACGTAAAGTTTCCAACTTTACGTGTGGATATTCACTAATGTGGATTTTAGGGTGCATAATGCCTCAAAAGGGTAGATCTAGGATGAACAAGCCACATGGGGCCATAAAGCTAACAGATCTGAGCTCCTGGAGCTCAATCTTGCCTAGATCTAAAGGTTAATCCACTTATTACGAAACATTAAGCACAAACAAGCTTGAAGAATTGCTCAAGAGTGTCTCAAATGAAATCTTAAGCATAGAAACAGGGGAAAAACGAGATATACCTCAAGGAAAATGTTGAAATGACACAAAGATGGCTGATCTCCTTCTCCTCTTCTTGATCTACTCCTCTTTCTCCTCAAAACCTTCAAGAACACACCAAGAACACTTCAATCTCTCAAGGAAATAAGGGAAAACGATGTTGGGGGAGTTCTGGGGGTGAATGGGGACGAGTTGGGGCGGAATGAGGGTTTAAATAGGGTGCAAACCCTTGAAACTTAGGGTTTCATCCAGCAGCGGTGACTCGCCGAGTCTAGGATATGGACTCGCCGAGTCGCCCACTTAAACGTGTCCTGAGTCTCGTCCCTACTCGGTGAGTCGGACCTTATGACTCGCCGAGTCCAAGGCTAAAATAGGGAAATGCTCAAATAAAATTCACATACCGGAAACCAGGTGCTACAAATCTCCCCCACTTATTTTAGACTTCGTCCTCGAAGTCTGCTGCCCGGTCCTGAAACAGCTCGGGGTAATGCTCCATCATCTTGTCCATCGGTTCCCAAGTCCATTCCGAACCCTTGCGGTGCTGCCATTGCACCTTTACTAGTTCTACCCTCTTGTTTCTCAACGTCTTGGTCTTTCTGACAAGTATTGCGACTGGGCGCTCAATGTAATTCAAGCTGTCATCAACCTGAATATCCTCCAACGGTACTACTGCTGAATCGTCCACCAGGCACTTCCGCAGCTGCGAAACATGGAAGGTGCTGTGGATTTGACTGAGCTCGGCTGGCAGATCCAGCCTATACGCCACCTTGCCCACCCGGGCTGCAACCCTGAACGACCCGATGAACCTTGGGCCCAACTTGCCCCGCTTCCTGAATCGAATGACACCTTTCCAAGGCGACACCTTCAGGAGGACCATATCCCCGACTTGGAACTCCAAGTCGGATCGACGTCTATCGGCGTAGCTTTTCTGCCGACTCTGTGCAGTCTGAAGTCTGCTCCGAACCTGCTGGATCCTCTCGGTCGTCTCTAGCACCACCTCGGTGCTTCCCATGACTCTCTGGCCAACCTACCCCCAACATATCGGGGTTCTGCACTTCCGCCCATACAACATCTCGAACGGTGGTCGGTCAATGCTTGCGTGATAGCTGTTGTTGTAGGAGAACTCAGCCAAGGGAAGATAGGTATCCCAGCTACCACCGAAATCCAACACACACGCCCGCAACATCTCCTCCAAAGTCTGGATGGTCCGCTCACTCTAACCATCTGTCTGCGGGTGAAAGGCAGTGCTAAAATGCAGACGAGTGCCCAACTAGTCATGGAATTTCTTCCAAAATCTGGAAGTAAAACGCACATCTCTGTCCGAGATCACCGATACTGGCACCCCATGTCGTGCCACAATCTCCCTGATATAGATGTCGGCCAATTTTTCGGCCGATATGCTCTCCTGAATTGGAATAAAGTGAGCACTCTTGGTCAATCTATCCATGATGACCCAAATTGAATCCACTCCCCGTGCGGTCCTGGGAAGCTTTGTGATAAAATCCATCGTGACATCTTCCCATTTCCACAGTGGAATGTCCAACGGCTGCATCTTGCCATGCGGCCTCTGATGTTCGGCCTTGACCTTCCTGCAGGTCAAACACCGCTCGACGTACCATGCCACATCCCGCTTCATGCAAGGCCACCAATAATCCGGACGAAGATCCCTATACATCTTCGTCGCCCCGGGATGAATAGAAAATCGGGACTTGTGCGCCTCCTCCATCAAAATCTGACGCACGCCACCGTGATACGGCACCCACACCCTACGTTGTAATGTCAAAAGTCCTCTGCCATCATAATCAAAGGAGGAAACCTGACCCACCACACGCTCGCTCTTCCGATGCTCCTCCTTGATAGCCTCCTATTGAGCCTCCCGAATCTGCTCCAACAGGGGAGTCACCACAGTCATCCTCAAACAGACGTCCCTGATCGGCACCGTCTTGCGGCTAAGCGCATCGGCCACCACATTGGCCTTCCCCGGGTGGTAGAGGATCTCGCAATCATAATCCTTCACCACGTCCAACCACCGCCGCTACCTCATATTCAGATTCGGCTGGTCCATGAGGTACCTCAAACTCTTGTGGTCCGTGTAGATGGTACACCGAACCCCGTAGAGGTAATGCCGCCAAATCTTGAGGGCAAAGACCACCGCCCCCAACTCCAAATCGTGCGTCGGGTAATTTGCCTCGTGAGGCTTGAGCTGCCGCGAAGCGTAGGCAATGACATGCCCCCTCTGCATCAGAACTGCGCCCAACCCTGAAATGGACGCATCGCAGTAAACCACAAAATCCTCTACGCCCTTAGGCAGGGCTAGGATCGGTGCCTCACACAATTTCTGTCTCAGCATCTCAAACGCAGCCTGCTGCTCGGGTCCCCACCGAAAGACCACGACTTTCTTCGTCAGTCGTGTCAGGGGTACGGCTATCTTGGAGAAATCTTGGATAAATCTCCGATAGTAGCCCGCCAATCCCAGGAAGCTCCGAATCTCGGATGGAGACTTCGGGACCTCCCATCTCATCACGGCCTCGACCTTGGCCGGATCAACCAGAATCCCGTTTTGGTTGACGAGGTGTCCAAGAAATTGCACCTCGCGCAACCAAAACTCACACTTGGAGAACTTGGCATACAAGCTCTCCCTCCTCAGGGTCTCCAATACCTCCCTCAGATGCTCCTCGTGTTCCTCCCGAGTCTAGGAATAGACCAAGATATCATCGATAAAGACTATCACAGACCGATCCAGCACCGGTCTACACACGCGGTTCATGAGGTCCATGAACACGGCAGGAGCATTGGTGAGCCCAAATGGCATCACCACGAACTCGTAATGACCATAGCGCGTCCGAAACGCAGTCTTCTGCATATCCTCCTCCCTGAACCTCATCTGATGATACCCCGAACGCAAGTCAATCTTGGAGAACCAAGATGCTCCCTGAAGCTGGTCAAATAGGTCGTCAATCCTCGGAAGCGGGTATCGGTTCTTCACCGTTACCTTGTTCAGCTCCCGATAATCTATACACATCCGATGCGACCCGTCCTTCTTTTTTACAAACAGGATCGGGGCTCCCCAGGGTGAACTGCTCGGCCGAATAAATCCCTTGTCCAGCAGCTCCTGCAGCTGCGTAGACAACTCCTGCATCTCGGGAGGAGCCAACCGATATGGTGCTTTGGCTATCGGAGCCGCACCGGGAATGAGGTCAATCCTGAACTCCACCTGTCGCTCCGGAGGTATCCCAGGTAGTTCCTCCGGGAAAACATCAGCAAAATCTCGAACCAACGGGACCTCGCTCACGGTCGCCTTACCCGCCTCCCAGGTATCCATCACATACGCGATATAACCCGCGCATCCCTGCTGAAGGTAGCGCCTAGCCCTCGCTGCTGAACATACAGTGGGTCCACACTGCAGCCGCTCTCCATGAATCACTAACTCTCCCCCGCTTGGGGTCCTGACTCGCACTAGCTACTGCGCGCAATCTATCACTGCCCCATTAGGGCTCAACCAATCCATACCAATAATCACCTTGTTCCCACGCAATGGGATGGGAACCAAGTCTACCAGGTAACGCTCCTCAAACAGTCGCAGAACACAATCTCGAAACACCATCGATGCTCGCACTGATCGATCGTCAGCAATCTCTACCTCTAACGGGCAATCTAACTCGCCTGAAGTCTCATGAAATCTCTTGCTAAGAGCAAGAGAAACGAACGATCGGGATGCACCCGAGTCGAACAATACCTGAACCGGGATGCCGTTCACATGGAACGATCCTAATACGCATGTATACACACGGAGCACATATCAATATCATAACAACGTAAAATAAAAGATAGAAGGAAGGAATCATACCCGTCACCACATCGGGCGCGGCGCGTGCCTCCTCGGCAGTCAACTGAAATGCCCGACTCCTCACCACTAGAGCCTCTGTCTTGCCCTGACGGCCATCCGTGATCCGCAGGGTCGCTGGAGCTGGCGCCTTCACTGGCGCTGAAACTGTCAACATGGGGCAATTGGCCTTCTTGTGGCCCCTCTGGTTGCAGTGGAAACACAGCAACTCCGATGTTTGAATAACTGTCGTAGGAGCAGTGCAATCCCTGCTGATATGCCCAAACTTGCCGCACTTGTAGCAGCCTGACGATCCCATCCTGCATGCCCCCTCGTGCGGCCTGCCGCACCTCCTGCAGCAGCTCGGTCCCGACTGGCCTTTCGGCCTCCCATCTGATCCCTTGGGCTTCTTCCCCAAAGCCCCTACTGCCTGACCGTCCTCAAGTTTCCGTTTCCGGATGTGCTCCAAATCTATCTCTCTCTCCCTAGCCCTGGCAATCATGGAGTCCAGGGTAGGGCAAGCCGAAAAGCTAACATGCTCCCGAATGTCAGCTCGTAGCATATCATGGTAACGAGTCCTCCTCATATCCTCGTCACCTGCATACTAGGGCACCAATAAAGCCCTCTCCCGAAACTTGGCAGTGATCTCCGCCACGGTCTCTGTCGTCTGCCTCATGTCTAGAAACTCCCTGGCCAGCTGTTGAAGCTCGACCGCTGGTGCAAACTCTGCCCTGAACCTAGCCACAAAGTCCGACCAGGTCATTGCCTCGATAGCCGAGGCTCCCAACGAGTCACCCACTGACTCCCACCAATCCCGGGCTCGGTCCCGTAAACACCCTGCTGCGTACCTCACCTTCGACTCCTCGGGGCAGAAGCTGGTCAACTGGGCGGACTCAATATCCGCAATCCACCGCCTGGCGACAATGGGGTCCTTCACCCCATGGAAATCCGGCGCACTACTGCCCCTGAAGTCCTTGAAGGACAGTGTGCGAGATCCCGACTGGCTAGAGGCCAAGTCGCTCCTGAATGCCCGTAGGCGATCCTCCATCAACTCCATGATCCCTTCCTTGATCGACCCAAAGATGATGGGGGTCGACTCAAGGATGCCCCTAGTGATCTCCGACGTGATGAACTCACGTAGCCTCTCATCAATCGGCTCGGTGCCTGATCCCGAACCTGACCCCTCTCCTGACCCGCCATCTGTCGGTCTCGGTCGAAGTACCACCATTCTGCAAAACATCATAATAATCATTAGTGGTACTGCTACTTTCTGAGGGATCTCAACTACTTACAGGTTCCTTGGTCTCGTCTTGGCCTTCCTCGGCTCGGGTACAGATCCTATGCTTTCAGTAGTACGGGCCCATACTACCTTCCACATCTATCCGTACCTTCTCCGAGGAATTCCTCGACTCCACCAGCTCCCCTTTACTACTGCTACTCTCTGTTATTCTCATCCTAGGCTTGCCCTAGGGAAAACTCAAGTTCAACACGACTGGTCCTCAGCTGCTGTAGGTCTCCTCATAATGCCAGTTAGCCACCACCTAAACACCATCACATGTGATGAGGATTAGATAATCCTTCAAGTAAAAGATCCGTCCCTACAACGGTTGGACTCAAACAAGAGCTGCGCAATAGGGCCAGTTCCAATACTTTGGGATTATTCAACCCTGATTACATGTGGTGTGACGTGTTTACCTAGTGGCTAACTCCCATTACTCAGAATCCCACCAAGCACGAAGCAAGCAGCATTCGGATAAGGGAAAAACAGACTCAAGCCAAAACTATTCTTATAACAAGAAACAACACTTAACATAGGATGCTAAGCTCATACTATCAGGCATAACCTAAACAGGCTATCCTACTGCTGTCTACTCAATTCTAGCATGCAATATTCATAAAGCTGTAACACATAAGCAGGCACATAAGGCATCACTCCTAGATCCTTAGCCTATTCTAGCATGCAGTTCTACGTAAGCTGATAAACATAACATAAACTTGTATGGGTACTATGGGGAATACTTACTTGAGCTCGGCCGGTCGCGCACGTCACACACTTTGCTCTTTCTTATGACTCTTTTCTGGGTTTTAAAGAACAATTTCTTTTGGAAAATCTTTCAATCCCTCGATTTGAGTCCAAACACTCCCGAAGGCGTATCCGAATCCCTCAAACCAGGGCTCTGATACCAACTTGTAACGACCCAATTTTTACGACCGAAAATTTCATTTTAAAATATTACTTTAGAAAACATTAATAAATAAAAACATTGTTTGATCACACCATAACACATCGCAACCATGTTCTAAAAGGTCAAACCATTCATCCCATCAAAATATCAGAGTACAATCCCAGTAAATCTCGTAAATGCGGAAACCGAAGAGTGTGTGTATGACGTGCCGCTACCGCGCCGGCTCCTTCCCCTTCGGTGTAGAGGTACCTAAAAACAAAACTGTAAACGTAAGCACAAAGCTTAGTGAGTTCCCCCAACGTACCACATACCATACAAACACATAACATACGTACTGCCAGGCTATTCTGGGGTGCCTGACTACCCGGTACGGCCATTCTGGGGTGCCGACCTACCCATACGGCCATTCTGGGGTGACGTCTTACCCGTGTCAAGCCATTCTGGGGTGCTGACTACCCATGTCAAGCCATTCTGGGGTGCTGACTACCCATCGATCCTAACAACCGATCCTCGGGGACTGGTCCCCTCCCGCTACCTCTATCGCATAACATAACAGACCAACATACAAGCATACCATCACATACAGTCAGATAATTCTGGGGTGTCTGACTACCCAGCGGTCCTAACAACCGAACTCTACTACCATTGCATATAATGTATCATGATAGCATATAACATAATAGGTAATAGCAAACCTAGATGATTTCACAAAGACAATCATCTATCATACGTCTCCTACTGGTGGGCAGGCATTGTGGCCTTAGACCCACCGCTACTGGAAGGTAACTCACCTCAAAGTAGCTGCTGAACTGATCGGGAACTCACTGACTGCTGCTGCTCCGGGAGTCCTCCGGCTGCAATTCCCACAACATACTCAATCAAACACTGCTAACTGTCCTTTAGGTAAAATGACCATTTTACCCCCGGTCTAGCTCTAAGCCAATGCTAGAGTCAACTTTCAGTTGACCCGACTCGCCGAGTGGATCTCCACTCGCCGAGTCCCTAGCAAACTATTGTCCTGGGTCCCTGGTTCTACTCGTCGAGTTGGGCTATGACTCGACGAGTTCATCTTCTAACTGTCATTCAACTCCTTCATCCTACTCGCCGAGTTGTATGAACAACTCGTCGAGTTCATCTTCATCCGAAGAACACTTTATGCTAAGACTCGCCGAGTTGTATGAACAGCTCGCCGAGTCTGTTCTTGATCTATGAAGATTACCTTGGACTCGCCGAGTCAGGGCATTGACTCGCCGAGTCCTAACATGGGTGAGTTCAGCTCCCAACTCACTGAGTCACCCCCTGTGACTCACGGCTCAACTCGATACATCATGAAGGGACCAAATTGGTGACTCGCGACCAGACTCGCCGAGTCGCCAATACGACTCGCCGAGTCGCCGCCATGCATCCACTAAATACACCGATTTACTCGATTCCAGTCTATGCCATTCATAGATCTGGACTTCTAGGACACAAATCACACGTAAAGTTTCCAACTTTACGTGTGGATATTCACTAATGTGGATTTTAGGGTGCATAATGCCTCAAAAGGGTAGATCTAGGATGAACAAGCCACATGGGGCCATAAAGCTAACAGATCTGAGCTCCTGGAGCTCAATCTTGCCTAGATCTAAAGGTTAATCCACTTATTACGAAACATTAAGCACAAACAAGCTTGAAGAATTGCTCAAGAGTGTCTCAAATGAAATCTTAAGCATAGAAACAGGGGAAAACGAGATATACCTCAAGGAAAATGTTGAAATGACACAAAGATGGCTGATCTCCTTCTCCTCTTCTTGATCTACTCCTCTTTCTCCTCAAAACCTTCAAGAACACACCAAGAACACTTTAATCTCTCAAGGAAATAAGGGAAAATGATGTTGGGGGAGTTCTGGGGGTGAATGGGGACGAGTTGGGGCGGAATGAGGGTTTAAATAGGGTGCAAAACCTTGAAACTTAGGGTTTCATCCTGCAGCGGTGACTCGCTGAGTCCAGGATATGGACTCGCCGAGTCGCCCACTTAAACGTGTCCTGAGTCTCGTCCCTACTCGGCGAGTCGGACCTTATGACTCGCCGAGTCCAAGGCTAAAATAGGGCAATGCTCAAATAAAATTCACATACCGGAAACCAGGTGCTACATGGACCGAGGACTTAACCCGCCCATAAGCATACGTCGGGCGTAGCCTTGGTGTCCACGGGGCGTAGAGACGCATTGGATGTGGGGGATGAATGCACGTACACGCAACGTACATGAGCATATTCCAAAACCCTAATTTTTAGGGTTTAAGACATATATATACTTCATTATGACAGAAACCCTAGCCTCCTTACCAACCCCTCACCCTCAAAAACCCTAAATATCCTCTCTTACTCCATTCTTGTGTGTGCTTGGCCTTTTGAAGCTTGGTTTGGTGAAGTAGAGCTTGGAAGAAGAGATGAGAAGTTGGAGAAGAAGAACTTGAGTATCTAGAGATCAAGCATCTGAGATTACCTCACCTTTTGGCACTCAAAGGAGGTATAAAGCTTCCAACATTCCCCATAAAAGCTTAGATCTAGGTTTATGGAGCTTTGGACCTTTTTAGGTCCAAATAATGGATTTTTATGATGAAACTTCGTATTTAGGGTTAGGGTTGCCACTCTTAGAGCTAAAAGTGTCCCATAAGCAGTAAAGTTTCAATCTTTAAGGCCTATTTGTCACCATGCATTAGATCTAGCCATTTCCATGAAGTTAGTTGCTATTTTTCCAAGTTTGATCTCACTTGGTGGGTTTCAAGCCACCAGGTGATCGACTTTATGGGTTAAGACGAATTATTGGACCCAGATCTATAATTTGGACTTAGTGTCTTAAGGGGTTAAGAGGTTTCGAATAAAATGGCTTAACAGAGTAGTGCCCTGGGTGTACACGCTAGTACGCGCAATGTACAAGCGATGCAAACTGTATGTGCAACGTACATAAGAGTATGCTCAAAGTACTCTCAGATTTTGGGCTTTATTACATTAGGCCTTGGTTTGAGCCAATCATTGGACATAACGGTTATTGGGCCGAAATGGGCCATCAGAAATTAGATAATGAACCAAGGACATGTTTGGGCTTAAGGAAAGGCCCATTAGAGGAGTTGGGCCCAATTTAGAAAATTGGGCCATTAAAAGGACTATAGTGGGCCATTAGTGAGTTTGGAAATACTAGAAGGGATTTGGCCTAAGTCATGGTCCAAGTTAGTTTAAAGGGGTAAAATAGTCATTTTACCCTTAGAAGGATTCTCAGTTTTGACTAAGTGGGCTGATGTATGTTATATGTTTATGTTATGTGATTATGATATATGATATGTTGTGTATAGGCTGGGGCAAGACCGATGCTGGGTGAGGCCCGATGCCAGACGTGGTCTGATGCCGGGGTAAGCCTGATGTCTGGCAGGAGTCTTATGTCGGGTAAGCTAATGTCGGGTTCATCCCGATGCAGCTGGGCGGAGTCCTAAAGTTTATGTTATGTGTTATATGTTATATGTATGGTATGTGGTAGTTTGGGGGAGATCACTAAGCTTTGTGCTTATAGTTTTCAGTTTTGGTTTCAGGTACTTCTGCTAGCAAAGAGAAGGGCTCGGGTTGATCGCATTACACACACCACAGTTTCTAGCTTGGGATATTTCACTCTGATATTTGATATGATATTTTGATACTTTGACAGTTGTTATGATGTTTTTGAGATACATGGTTTATGTTGTTTACTTGATGATGATATTTTTGGTTTTAATAATGGATTAAAAACGAAATCTTTAGACCGTATTTTTGGGATGTTTTGAAGTTGGTATCAAAGCCTTGGTTTGAGGGATTCGGGCACACTTTCAGGTGTGTCTAAACTCAAACTATGGAATTGGTATATAAAATTTCAAAAGAAAAACCATTTTTATAAAAGGATTTTGAGAAAAGAAAAGAGTTTTAGAAAAAGAAAAAAGAATTTTGAAAAAGAGAAAAGGGTGTGGTGCATGCAATTAGCCGAGCTCAAGTAAGTACTCCCAAATTACCCATACAAGTTTATGATATGATATGATTATCAACTTTATAAGAACTGCATGCAGCTTTATAAGAACTGCATGCTAGACTAAGACTAAGGATCTAGGAAGGATGCCTTATGTGCATGTTATATGTGTATCAACTTTATGAGCTGCATGCTAGTATAGATTAGTCAGTATGATGGCCTGATTAGAATATGCTTGATTATGTGTACTCAATGCTCAAATGTTCCTTGCTTTGTGCTTTTAAGAGTTCTAGTTGTCTTTTACTAACTAGTAAACGAATATGTTAAGTTGCATATTTCGAGGACTAAATAATTTAAGAATGTTAGGTCTAGCTCTATTTCACAGCTCTTGTTTGAGTCCAACCGTTGTAGGGTAGGATCTCTAATTCGAAGAATTATCTAGTCTGAGTGATATGTTATAATATTTGCGAGTTAGTTAAGGGAAGAAAACAGGGGCTTCTTATGCAGCTGATTGCAGAGAGTAGAATGGTGATTACCCTAGGGTAAGCCTAGGATGAGAGTAGCACGTGAAACATTAATAGTAGAAGAGACTTGGGGAAGTCAAGACAGTTCTTAAGGAAAGTATGGATATATGTGGAAGGTAGTATGGACCCGTATTACTGAAAGCAGAGGATTCATACTCGAGTAAAGGAAGGCTGAGATGAATCCAAAGAACTTGTAGTATATGTGATCCCTAGAGAATTGTTTAGTATTCTGATGTTTGTTATGATGTGTTTTTCAGAATGGTGGTTTTACGCCCTAGACTAGTTGGCAGTTTAGGCGCTGGTGAAGGATCAGGCTCAGACTCAGGAGCCGGGCAGCTAGACCACCAAACTAGGGAGTTCATCTCCTCTGAGATCACGCGTAGTATCCTGGATCAGATTCCTGTGATCTTTGGCACGATCAAGGAGGGTATTCTAGAGCTTTTGGATGAGAGGTTGAGTGTTTTCCGCACTGAGGTGGTGGCCATGATGAGGTCGCACACACTGACTTTCAGGGAGTTCAAGGCTTGTGGAGCTCCCGACTACCATGGGGATCGGGACCCCATTGCAAGTACCAGATTTTCTGAGGGGGACAATGTCCAACTTGTGTCATGTCTTTTGAAGGACAGTGCATGTGACTGGTGGGAGGAGGTCGGACATGTCATGGGTGATGATACAACTCTTGGTGCTATGACTTGGAGTGACTTTATGGCCAAGTTCAGGGCCGAGTTTTAAGATCTTGAGCAGACGATAGAGACAGTGGAAAAGATCACCAGCAAGTTTAGGGAGATGTCCCTTCTCGTTCCGCAGTACATGGCAGATGAGGAGATGAAAAAGGCCTGATATCATGAGATGTTGCGGAGTTATATCTGCCAGTTTGTGAGTCGCTCCACCTGCAAGACGCTGGAGGACATGATTGCTAGGGCAAGAGAGAGAGAGAGAGAGAGAGAGTATGTGTTGGATTTAGAGATGGAAAGGAAGAGGAAACCCGAGGGGGCCAATCAGGGAGTTCGGGAAAGAAGCCCAAGGTATCAGATCACAGATCTCGGAGGTAGAAAAGCCACAACCGTTGTGGAAAATGTGGCAGGATGCATGAGGGAACATTCAATGCGGGGAGTTCGGGCTGCTACAAGTGCGACCGAACTAGTCATATGAGCCGAGATTGCGCAACCACTACCACCATCACGAAAACATCAGATCTGATTTGTTTTTAGTGTAATCATAAGAGACAAAAGTGGTCCTAGTGCCCGACTTTAGCAGCAGTAGGGAAGGTGGCAACACCTTTTCCTACCACATTGTGGATTACAAATGGTCGTCATGGCCGGGTTGAGGCACCTACGACGCAAACAGGGCTTTTCAGCTTACTGCAGAGGAGGCACGAGCAGCTCCTGACGTGGTGACGGGTATGTATCTTTCTCTTATCTCTTTATTGATATTGATTGTTACTTATGTTTATATGTTTTGTTATAGGATCATTCTTAGTGAATGGTATATCAACTTCGGTACTGTTTGATTCGGGTGCCACCCAATTTTTTGTGTCGCTCGCGCTCAACAAGCAATTTGTAGGAGCTACAGGGGAGATGGATTGCCCACTGGATGTGGACATAGTAGATGACAGGACCGTCATGGTTACGAGGGTTCACAAAGGATGTACACTATAGTTATTCGACCAACAGTTTTCAATAGACCTGGTGCCTATTCCCTGCGTGGGAATAAGGTTATAGTAGGTATGGATTGGTTAAGCCCCAATGAGGTAGTGATTGACTGCGAGCAACAGCTAGTGAGGGTTCACACTCCTAGTGGGGAAGGGATATTGATCCAGGGAAAGAGGCCACAACATGGACCCATTTTCATTTTAGTAGTGAGGGCGAGGCGCCACCTTCAGCAAGGTTGCGCAGGATACGTCGCCTATGTCATGGATACCCGGGATAAGCGTAAGGCGATAGTTGATGATGTACCGGTAGTGTGAGAGTACTCTGACGTATTCCTGGAGGATTTACCTGGGGTACCTCCAGAGAGACAGGTTGAGTTTAGGATTGACCTGGTCCATGGTGCGACTCCGATAGCCAATGCACTATATCAGTTGGCTCCTCCCGAGATGCAGGAGTTATCTACACAACTGCAAGAGCTTCCAGACAATGGATTTGTCAGGCCGAGCAATTCTCCATGGGGAGCCCCGATCCTGTTTGTGAAGAAAAAGGACGGGTCACATCGCATGTGTATAGACTACTGGGAGCTGAATAAGCTAACGGTGAAGAACCATTATCCCCTTCCGAGGATCGACAATTTATTTGACCAACTAAATGGCACGTCTTGGTTCTCCAAGATTGATATGCGGCCAGGTTATCACCAAATGCGAGTCAGGGATGAGGATGTGCGCAAGACGGATTTTAGGACTCGCTATGGTCATTATGAGTTTGTAGTGATGCCAATTGGTCTCACCAATTCTCCACCCGTGTTCATGAATATTATGAACCTCGTGTGCAGATCAATGTTGGATCGGTATGTAACAGTCTTCATTGATGACATCTTAGTTTACTCCAAGACTCAAAAGCAACATGAGGAGCACCTGAGGTAGGTGCTGTAAATGCTGAGTAGGGAGAGACTTTTTCCAAAGTTCTCCAAGTGTGAGTTTTGGTTGCACGAGGTGTAGTTTTTGGGCATCTTGTCAACCACAAGGGTATTCTGGTCGATCCGGCCAAGATAGAGGTCGTGATGCAGTGGGAGATTCCAAGGTCTACAACTAAGATTCGGAGTTTCCTGGGTCTAGTGGGATATTACCAGAGATTTATTCAGGACTTCTCCAAGATTGCAGTTGCTTTGACTCGACTAACCAAGAAATCAGTGGTTTTCTGCTGGGGGACTGAGCAGCACGCAGCCTTCGAGACCCTCAGACAGCGGTTATGCAAGGCACCGATTCTAACCTTGCCAGAGGGAGTTGATGATTTTCGTAGTTTACTGTGATGCTTCGATCACAGGCATGGGAGAAGTTTTGATGCAGTGGGGTCATGTGATAACTTATGCTTCAAGACAGCTGGAGCCTCAGGGGCTAACTATTCGACACATGATTTAGAGCTGGGGGCTATGGTGTTCACCTTCAAAATTTGGTGGCATTACCTCTACGTGGTCTGTTGTACCATTTACAAGGACCACAAGACTTTGAGGTACCTCATGGATTAGCCGAATTTGAACATGAGGCAATGTCGACAGTTAGATGTGGTGAAAGACTATGATTGTGAGATCCTCTACCACCCGGACAAGGCCAACGTGGTGGCTGATGTCCTGAGCTGTAAGGCGGTAGCGGCCTCGATTCGAGACATCTGTTTCATAATGACAATGATTACCCCATTGGTGGAGCAGATTCGAGAGGCGCAGGTTGAGGGCCTAAAGGAGGAGCACCGTAAGTGCGAGCGGATCATAGGCCAGGTGGTCTCCTTTGATTACGACAATTGTAGATTGTTGACCCTACACAGGAGGGTTTGGGTGCCGTACTAGTGTAACGCCTGTGTTTTTGGGCTTGCCATTTTTAGCAATGTGATAGTCTAGGTTAACCTTTGTAACCCGTTTTGAAATAATATAAGTGTATCATTTGAGTATTATGTGTTTTGTGCTTAATTGCTTAATTATGTGGTTTGATTAATTAAGAATAAAAATAAGCGTCAAAATTTAAGTGTAAAATAAACTTGATATCTTTAGATAATGTTGTAGTAGTTGAAACAAGGTTTCCGAAGATATAAAGAATGCTGAAATCCGAGTTATAACGAGGAAGCTATGACCTGTCGAAGTTTCTCGACAGAACCGGCAACGCTGAATGACGTAAAAAGTGGAATTTACGTTAGAACAATATTTAACCTTAGTGATCTAAACGAGAATCGGAGATCTCGTTGTTAGTATCAAAGCGATAAAAAGTTAGGCGAGAACGGACGTCAAACGAAGAAGTTATGAGTTTATAACGAAATTTTATGTCCCGACCTATTAAATATAAATAATAAAAACAAAGTCAAAATTAGCCGACAGAGTCTAAACAAAAGTTGTAGAGCGTAGTCTCACCTTCGCATGGATATAAAGAACGTCGAATACGGAGTTCGTATGAAGAAGATATGAATTTTCGAAGTTTATTAAATAATTTGTATTTAATTTTAATTGGAAAATCCGGCCTTATCCGAAGGCGAGTCACCGGACTCATCCGGAGTACGCCCCGCATACAGCGAAGATGTCGACATTCGCACTCGAGGTCTTCAGATGACGAACGCAGTGACGATTTCGAACCAGTACGCCCCGCGTACTCCGAGGCATCAGCCTCCTATAAATAGGATGCGAGGCTGCAGAGTTTCTTTGCTATTTTCTCCATTCTCTCTCCCGTTTTGCCTCGATTTGCATGCCAGAAATACCCCGAAGCCCCGGTAATATTCCCGAGTCCCGAAGCAAGTCCCGAGATCCCGAAGATCCCGAGAAGTGCGGTTTCCGAGCCGAAGCTCTGCCTGCGAGAAGTTCAATTTTTGTAGAGATCTTCCAGATCTGCTGAGGATTTCTACTTTTGCAAGTCGTAGTGCTGTCTGATCATCTTCTGATCAAGTGAGTGTATACTACCTTGCATAAACGCAATAAGAATACAAGTATGGTTTGAGTGTATTAAGTATATTGTTGTTTATATGTGCGAGTGTGTTGTTACTTTCTCCTAACGTATAATTATGGAGTATTTTATACGAGATACGTGTTATGTGTATATTTTGTTGTTATGTGTGTGAATGTATATTCACTTTGTTCTATCTTACAGATTTGATTATTTCTATATGAAATACGTGTTATGTGTGTGTGCCTCATCTGTTATATGGAAAATGTATTGATCAAGCATGCTATACAGGTTTTGAAAATATGTATAAAAATGTATGTTTTTATCTACTAATATGTTGGGTAGAACATGGGTAGATAGTTTTTGTGTAATAAACAGATGAGAGGCCTCGTTGTTGTTTTGATCCAGTCATCTAGCGGAATTTAGATGACGACCACGGATTTTTCTAGACAGTCCAGTGGAACGCTAGCAGTCTCATAACCTGTAGGTGTTAATGAACTTGGGTGTTCATTCGCTGTATTCCATCCCCCTCATGGTTGCCTTATTTGACTTATATTGCTGAGGAAACCCCGCATCATGTGTTGTCACCCCGATGAAAATATTCTTAGATTAGGTCCCTTGTGTTAGTTATTTTAGGGACATAAAGTGAGAATAACGGGAATGGGTAACTGGGTTATTGTTGGTTGATAATAATTAATTTAATTATTTATTGTGGGGTGAAAACCCTATATGCTCACCAGGCTCCCAAGCCTGACCCACTCAGTTTTATTTGTATTACAGGAAGTGGCGCAAGGGCGTAAGATGGATGAACCATCAAGTTGTTTTGTTTACAAGTCTGCTTATGTATATATTTGTTGAATGACTTGTAATTTTATCGTTTATGCTTATTGGTCTGTATCGGAACATGACACCCCGAGTTTTGATTATATAATGAAAAATACATTTCTTTTATGAAATGCTTTGGTAAACATTGTTTTATCATGTTTTGTTTTTGGGAACAAATTCCGCAACTCTTTCAAATCAAAAGGATTTACTCTGAAATTATTTTAAAAGCATAAATGAAAATCGGTCTTTTCTGGCCGTGATTTTAGGGATGTCACAACTAGTGCGGAGTATGGCATATATTGATGGATGAGGCCCACAAGTCTAGGTTCTCCATCCATCTCGGGGTGATGAAGATGTACAAAGATCTTCCACTCGATTACTGGTGGCCCTGCATGAAGCGGGATGTATCATGGTACGTAGAGAGATGTCTGACCTGCAGGAAGGTCAAGGCAGAGCACCAGAGGCCTCACGGAAAGATGAGCCGTTAAACATCCCCATGTGGAAGTGGGAGGACATTACTATGAATTTTATCACTAAGCTTCCCAGGACCGCACGTGGGTTTGATTCGATATGGGTCATTGTGTATAGGTTGACGAAGAGTGATCACTTTATCCTGATCTAGGAGAGCATATCAGTTGAGAAGTTGGCCGGTAATTATGTGCGAGAGGTAGGGACATGACATGGAGTGACTATCTTGATAGTGTCAGTTCGAGATATCCGTTTTACTTCCAGATTTTTGAAGCGGTTCCACAATGAGATGGGTACTCATTTCCACTTCAGCACCTCTTTCCAGTCCCAGATAGACGGACATAGCAAGATGACGATTCACACTCTCGAGGATATGATTTGTGTGTGTGTGTTTTTTGGATTTCGGTGGCAGTTGGGATACGTATCTTCTGTTATCAGAATTTTCATATAACAGTTACCACGCCAACATAGACCTCCCTCCCTTCGAGATACTCTACAGGAGGAAGTGTAGGACCGCAATCTGTTGGGGTGAGGTCGGTCAAAGGGACATGGGGAATATTGAGGTAGTACTCAAGACCATAGAACGGATCCAACAGGTTCGGAGTAGGCTCCAGACTGCTCAGAGTCGGCAGAAGAGCTACGCCGACAAGCGACGTTCAGACTTGGAGTTTCAGGTGGGCGACATGGTCCTCCTGAAGGTGTCACTTGGTTCCGAAAGCGGGGCAAGTTGGGTCCTAGGTATATCGGTCCTTTCAGGGTTATAGCCCGGGTGGGCAAGGTGGCATATCAACTGTATCTTCTAGCAGAGCTCAGTCAGATCCACAACATTTTCCATGTTTCTCAGTTGCGGAAGTGCTTAGTGGATGAGTAAGCAATTTTTCCTTTAGAGGATATTCAGGTTGATGACAGCCTGAACTACATCGAGAGACCAGTGACTATCCTTGACAGGAAGACGAAGGAGCTGAGAAACAAGAGAGTGTAGTTGGTGAAGGTGCAGTGGCAGCACTGCAAGGGCTTGGAGTGGACCTGGGAGCCCAAGGAGGAGATGAGGGAGCACTACTCGGAGTCATTCCCAGATGCAACGGACTTCAAGGACGAAGTCTGATTCAAGTGGGGGTGAATTGTAACGACCGTCATTTGAGGTAATAATTATTAAATATTTCATAAATTATTTGTTGGTCTAAGTGTATATAGAAGGACTAATGGAGTGGACCTTAGTAAGTGAGCCGAGGACTTGGGCCGCCCATAAGTCGTACGGTAGGCGTATCCATGGTGTACGCGGGGCGTAGAGACGCATTGGATGCGGGGGACGCATGCACGTACGCGCATCGTACCAAGGAGTACGCGCAATGTACATGAGCAGATTCCAAAACCCTAATTTTTAGGGTTTAAGCCATATAAATACCTCATTATGACAGAAACTTTGGCCTCCTTACCAGCCCCCCACCCTCAGAAACCCTAAATATCCTCTCTTACTCCATTCTTGTGTGTGCTTGGCCTTTTGAAGCTTGGTTTGGTGAAGTAGAGCTTGGAAGAAGAGAAGAGAAGTTGGAGAAGAAGAACTTGAGTATCTTGAGCTCAAGGATCTGAGATTACCTCACCTTTTGGCACTCAAAGGAGGTATAAAGCTTCCAACTTTCCTCATAAAAGCTTAGATTTAGGTTTATGGAGCTTTGGACCTTTTTAGGTCCAAAGAATGGATTTTTATGATGCAACTTCGTATTTAGGCTTAGGGTTGCCACTCTTAGAGCTAAAAGTGTCCCATAAGCAATAAACTTTCAATCTTTAAGGTCTATTTGTAACCATGCATGAGATCTAGTCATTTCCATGAAGTTAGTTGCTATTTTTCCAAGTTTGATCTCACTTGGTGGGTTGCAAGCCACCAAGTGACCGATGTTATGGGTTAAGACGGATTATTAGACCCAAATATGTAATTTGGACTTAGTGTGTTAAGGGGTTAAGAGGGTTTTAAGAAAATGGCTTAACAAAGTAGTACGCTGGGCGTACACACCAGTACGTGCAGGATACAAGCCATGCAAATTGTACGCCTAACGTACAGAAGTGTACGCTCTATGTACTCTCAGATTTTGGGCTTGACGACATTGGGCCTCGATTTGGGCCAAACTTTGGACTTAACGGTTATTGGGCCGAAATGGGCCATCATAAATTAGATAATGGACCAAGGACATGCTTAGGCTTAAGGAAAGGCCCGTTGGAGGAGTTGGGCCCAATTTAGAAAATTGGGCCATTGGAGGGCCTTTAGTAGGCTATTAGTGAGTTTGGAAAGACTAGAAGGGATTAGGCCTAGGTCATGGTCCAAGTCAGGTCAAAAGGGTAAAACAATCATTTTACCGTTAGAAGGATTCTCAGTTTTGACTAAGTGTTTATTTCGGAGAGTCTTTGGCGCAACCATCAGAGATACCCTCGCACGATTTTTCAGCAAGTAGTTTGAGAGGTGAGCTTTCCTTCAGTAGGAACGGGGTCGAAGGCACCAATGTCGGTCCGTTTATGTATGTTAGCATATACCGGACTTCAGTCCGATGTCGGGGGTAGCTCGATGTAGATTATGTGTTCCAGACTTCGGTCCGATATCGGGGCAGTCCTGAGAAGTGTTTATGTACGCTTGATGTCTTTGTGATTCATGCATGTTATGTGTTATGTGTTCCGGGCCTAGGTCCGATACCGGGGCAAGCCCGATGCATGTTATCTTATATGTTATGTGTTCCAGGCTTCGGTCCGATGTCGGGGCAAGCCTGATGTATGTTATATGTTTATGTTATGCGCTTATGATATATGATATGTTGTGTGTATGTCGGGGCAAGCCCGATGTCGGGCGAGACCCGATGCCAGGTGTGGTCTAATGTTGGGGTAAGCCCGATGACATGCAGGAGTCCGATACCGGGTAAGCCGATGCCAGGTTTGTCTCGATGCAGCTGGGCGGAGTCCCGAAGTTTATGTTATATGTTATATGTGTGGTATGTGGTAGTTTGGGGGAGCTCACTAAGCTTCGTGCTTAGAGTTTTTAGTTTTGGTTTCAGATACTTCTGCTAGCAAATGGAATGGCTCGGGATGATCACATGGCACACACCACAGTTTCTAGTCTGGGATATTTCACTATGATATTTGATATGGTATTTTGATACTTTGAGAGTTGTAATGATGTTTTTAAGATACATGGGTTTTGTTGTTTACTTGATGATGATATTTATGGTTTAATAATGGATTACAAACGAAAATTTTGGACCGTATTTTTAGAATGTTTCAATTAGAGATAATATAAACACTTATGATGAACAAATGCACATATTAGAGATTATTCATTGTTACCTGGTATCTTTAAGCACATCGATGATAAAATTACTTTGCAAGTCACTCACACTTCATACTAAGCTTATCCAATCTTTAATCGATAACTTTATTTGACGGGTGGGTGAAAGATTGTAGTGTTGACATAAGATTTTTTATTTTTTATTTTTTATTTTATTTTTTTTTTTTTTTTGCTTTTTGCTTTGTTCTTATTATGTTTTGTCATGTTTTTCAATTGTCTTTTTTATTTATTTATTTATTTTTATTATTTTGGCTTTAGATTGTAAACATTTCTTTTGTTTAAATACAGAAAAATTTCAGCTTCATATATATCTTAGTCATTGTTTAATTATCTTTGGCATTTTAAAATATATAAAAGTTTCACCTTATCATTGTTTATTATTGTTGGCATTTTATTTATTTATTTATAACATTGTCACTACGAATTATATTAAAATATGTGTTACTTATCGTGGTTCAAATATTAAAGATTTTGTTTAGTATTTCATTGATACAAAGTTTTCTTTAATATTTTATTTTAGTTATTTACTTATAACATTGTTATTATGAACCGTATTGAATAGCATAAGAATGTTTGTTACTTATTGATTGAATGGTTATAATATTGAGTTTTTGTTTAAGATTTCATTTGTTGGTTATTGTTATTATGAATCATATTGAATAGCATAAGAATGTTTGTTACTTATTGATGGAATGGTTAAAATATTAAGTTTTTGTTTAAGATTTCATTTGTTGGTTATATTATTTTTAGAGTTTAATTTTGATCATTGTGTTTCAAAAAAAAAATTTTAAAATTATAAAACAAAAATAAGTTATTTAGTATATATATTTTTTTTAAATTAAAACATAAAACTATTGTATATATAATACGAAATAACATAAAAATGTATTGATCCCATAAGGAAAATATTCTATATTACGAAATAATATAAGAAAATATTGATTCTCATAAAAAAGTAGATATTGTTCCTCGATAAAAAATTTGGGAATTCAATTGCTATTTTTTACATAACATGGATTGATCAAAACTAAGAAATAAATATGAGAACCATATTTGATTCAATCTTACTGGAATGTTCTAACCAATTCAATATCAAACATAAATACTTCGAGGGTTTAAACATATTGATGGTATGCAATTATTAGATGTATTAACTTCTTCTATTTATATGAAACATTTACTTAGTACATAATACATAATACATGACTTTTGCATAGATTCAACAACCATCTTCGGTTTTAAATAAATTTTGGGTTGTTTCAACAACCATCTACAACAATCATAAATGAAAAAATATCTGAAGATTTTTATTTTTTTTATAAAAGAAATCCAATATTTTAATATATACATAATATTTTATATGAAGATAAATAAATAAAATAATTTTATTTAAATATTATTTGTATCCGAACTTTAAAAAAATCTATCTATAAAAATCAAATTAAACAACCTGTATTTTCATGACTTAGGAGACCATCTACTAAGACAGACAATGACTCAAACATCTTAAATTTGTGAGAAATTGTATTGTATTAGATAATGCCTGAAAATTGTTGATTAAGAAAGTCTTCTTGGCTAAACTTGATGCACAAGAAAACTTGATACACAAGATAAATATAATAACGATAATACTAGTCTAATATCTAATAATCTAATAAAGTTGTCGTGATTAATTCCAATGCTTATCTTATTTTATTACAGAATTGTTAAAAAGATTTATGAATATTCTCAATTAGAAAAGACAATTAATAAATTTTGAATTTTTTTCATATAACCCTTTCTTTTTTATGAGATGAATATGTTAAATTGATTACTTGAATTCAAATAAACAAATAATTTGCATCAAATACTTCCTAGATAAGGAAAAATTCTTGTTTGAATCGGATAAATATAATACTATAAACTCTAATACTCCAGTCGAATTGTTACACTGAGATGTGTAATAAAGATTGAAACATTATAGGATACCTCAACCCCTCTCCTAAACAATAAAACCTAGGGTAAATAGGTAAAAATAAAATCAATTAAGATAAAATAGCAAAAGTTTCCTTATTCATACAACCCCACTCCCAAACAAGGGTAAATTACACCAATAGTTCCTTGTGTACATGCCAGAAAGCATGTTTAGTCCCTATTTTCAAATTTTAACTTGGACCGTCCCTAGGTTTGATTTTTCTTGCACGCTTAGTCCCTATTGACATGAAATGACTGTTTTACCCTGGATTATTTCTTTTTAGATTTTCTTTTATTTCCTTATTTGTTTTAAATAATAAAAAAGAAAATAAACTAAAAATCCACACCCCTCCTTACGACACTTTCGTTCTCCCCTTTTCTCACCTCCTTATTTCTCTGGTAACACCTCGATCTAAAACCCTCCATCTGAGACTTCATCGACGACTTCTGATGGTGGGGCACCGGTGAAGAAGGTGATCGTCGACTTCCGACAAAGCATCACCATCGTAGTTTCGCTCAGAAACCTTCTCCTATTTTCTGTAACTCCACTGGCGATCAGCCGATCACGCATCTGCAAATCCGACCTGTAACTCTCAAATACCTAGCCCAAACCGGTGTAAAACCCAACAAGTGGCGATGAACGCTCCATCTTCGGCGAACAGGTGGTGATGAAGACGAAGGTTTTCAGTTGAACAAATGTAGACTCAACTTCGATTCTGACTGTAGAGATAGATGTTTTAAACGAAGATCTGTCGAAACCCTAACCGACGTTAATAGCGGCACACATGTGAGCCGGTGACGGTGAGGGTGGGTGTCGAAAGGAGCCTCTGTCAGATTTAGATTAAGAAAGAGGGTAGAGAAAGAGGTCGAAGACCATCGCAGGAGCCTCCATTAGATCCCGTCGTTTCCGCCAGAGAAGACGAGCATTAGATTCCGATGAAAAGGCTCTAGAACGAAGACCACAACTACCCATCAGAAAGGGGTGAGGAATGTTCGTCAGAGGGTGGAGACGGTGGTGGTGGTCTGCAATTTGTATGTTGTGTTTGGGTGCTTCTTTCCGATCAGTAACAATGAAGGGATGGATGGGTTGGGGAAAATGAAGGGGAGGGGGTTTATTTTATTTTTTTAATTGAAATTCATAATAAAAACATTAAATTAATTTAAAAAATAAAATATAAGGGTATTATGATCATTTTAAATTAGGCATGGACTAAGTTTACAACCAAATCATCTTTCAGGGATGAAGCGTGTAAGGTTAAAACAAACAAGGGATGGTCCGAGTTAATTTTTGAAAATAGGGACTAAACACGCTTTCTGACATGCACACGAAGAACGAATGGTGTAATTTACCCCCGAAACAATGGGTAAAACGGTAAACTCATGTGCAATGAAATAAGAAAAGTTTCCTTATTGATACAACTCCTCTCTTCTATAAATTGGTAAACATTTATTTTATTTATTCAACAAAGAAAACAAAACACTCAGTTTCTTTAGGGCTTTGATAAACCCTAAACCCTTCCATACACAATCATTTACTCAAATCTTCCAATCAATTTCATCAAATTCACAAGGTAACTTGATTTCATTCGGCTTTATATTATTCAATCTGCTTTTACATATATATAAATCTATCTATCTATATGTGAATGATGCTCTTGGTTTAGTTTAACGTGCGATAGAAGCTTGTTCCTTTTTTCGAGTTCGTATATTAGTTGCAAGCCTATTCTGGAGGAGATTGAGGTTATGTTACAGGAATTTATGCTACCATTGTTCTACATTTAGATTGAGATAATTACCAAAGAAAATTCAAGTGTGGGAAGGTGGTATCTTAATCCGAGCGTTAGATGTTTGCTTTGCAAACTACCAGAGAAAATTGTTATGTTAGTCGTAGAATGTAATGAGAGAGTTTTACGTGACGTGTGAGTTCATTCAACTCGCTTCAAACAAATTGTACTAGGTTTAGTGTCGAATTTTGTGAAGAAACTGGAAAAATTAGAGTTAATGTATAATTCGGTGCTAACTATTTTAATCTGCCTTTCGTTATCTGAGAAGATTTATTTTGGGGAAAAAGGAGATTTTTGTTTAATATTGTTTCTATTGCTTAAGAGTGATTATCGCTGTTATTATTGCAGTCATGGCGACTATGGTTCATGAAGGATCTCATTTTGATGCGGGTCAATTTGATTCAAAGATGAACGAACTGTAAGCGTCCCTCCTCCTATAATCCAACTGCTAATTGAATATGAGAAATTAGCAAGGTCAATCTTTCACATGCTAATAATTTATTGGTTATACAGGCTTTCATCTGATGGACTTGACTTTTTCACATCATATGATGAGGTTTATGATAGTTTTGATGCTATGGGTTTGCAAGAAAACCTTTTAAGAGGCATCTATGCATATGGTAAGTTTCACTTTTCATCCTTGTTTACTTTCACAATTTGTTTGAACAATTTAGATAATGATAATCTTCTATGTAGGTTTTGAGAAACCATCTGCAATTCAACAAAGGGGAATTGTCCCCTTCACCAAGGGCCTAGATGTAATTCAACAAGCTCAATCTGGAACAGGAAAAACAGCAACTTTTTGCTCTGGTATCCTTCAACAACTTGACTACAATATGGTTGAGTGTCAAGCCTTGGTTTTGGCACCTACACGTGAACTAGCACAACAAATTGAAAAAGTCATGCGTGCCCTTGGTGATTACCTTGGTGTCAAAGTCCACGCGTGTGTAGGTGGGACCATTGTACGTGAGGACCAGAGGATTCTCTCAGCTGGGGTCCACGTTGTTGTGGGGACACCTGGACGTGTGTTTGACATGCTGCGTAGACAGTCTCTAAGGTCTGACTACATTAAGATGTTTGTTCTTGATGAAGCTGATGAAATGCTCTCGAGGGGTTTCAAAGATCAGGTTTGATTTCTAATTCTTTACTAAAAATCAAATCTTGATTACTTTATCTGATTATTTATCATCTTTTGAATAATGGGTTTGTTTCTTTTTAGATTTATGACATCTTCCAGTTGCTGCCACCAAAGGTTCAAGTTGGGGTGTTCTCTGCAACAATGCCACCAGAGGCACTTGAGATCACAAGAAAGTTCATGAACAAACCAGTGAGGATTCTTGTGAAAAGAGATGAGTTAACCCTCGAAGGAATCAAACAATTCTATGTGAATGTTGAAAAGGAAGATTGGAAACTCGAAACACTCTGTGATCTTTATGAAACCCTAGCAATCACTCAAAGTGTCATCTTTGTGAACACTCGCCGGAAAGTTGACTGGTTGACTGACAAGATGAGAAGCCGGGACCACACAGTGTCAGCCACACACGGTGACATGGACCAGAACACACGGGACATAATCATGCGGGAGTTTCGGTCTGGATCCTCACGTGTCTTAATCACTACAGACCTTTTGGCCAGGGGTATTGATGTCCAACAGGTTTCACTTGTTATCAATTATGACCTTCCTACCCAACCTGAAAACTACCTTCATAGGATTGGAAGAAGTGGGAGATTTGGAAGAAAAGGTGTTGCGATTAATTTTGTGACATTGGATGATGCCAAGATGTTAGCGGATGTTCAGAAGTTTTATAATGTGGTTGTTGAGGAGTTGCCTTCAAATGTTGCTGATTTGATTTGAGTTTCAGACAAGGTGTATGTATAGCCTTGCTTTCTTTTTTGGATTCTAATTGGTGTTCTTTTAAAGTTATTAGGGAGAGTTTTGGTTCTTGTTACTTTTAACTTTTAGCTTAAAGGTGTATGGGTTCGCTTACAACTTGCTAAAATATGTTTTTTTCAGTTTCGGTTGATAACGCTTCAAATAAAACTAGGGTCAATTAAACCACAGAAAACCTATTTTTGACATTTTTCCCATACTTGGTGTTCTTGCACACATTATATACATATAGTTTTTTTGCTAGTTATATATTATCCAACTCTTTTGCTTCTTTCTTTTATTGAGTTTTATTGTATTATTTTTAGTAAATCTTAATGTATTATTTTGGTGTTAATTATACATTTTTTGAGCAAAAACACAAAATCAAAACCTAAAAAAATACCGAAACTGAATCGAAAGAACTAAAAAACACACAAATATGCATCTCTACTTTAGTATTTTGTATGGATTTGTTAGGCTTAATTAAGGTTGCTCGATTAGATAGGTCTAGTTGGACCCAACAAGCCCAAGCCAATATGTGTAACTAGGCCTAAGGGTGACAATAGGCTGGTTTGGGTGTGGGGTGACTAAATTAAACAAACTACTTTAAAATAAAAGCAATCTTAAACTGGCCAGTGTGGGAACCCCCACCGGCGTTATTGTGACCTAGCAATGAGAAAACGCCCGTTGCAAGCCTTGAACACCGGTCCGTCCCGACGTTATTAGCCGTTATGTTATGGTGCGTTGTTGTGGTAACGAAAGGAAACGACATGTTTCCCCCTTCTTCATCTCTGTTTATTATTAGCCTAGAACACCACCCCCTTTTTCCGTTTTCACAACATTTTCCAGTGCCTACGTCACAAAAACGCCCACGGGTATTGCCCAAACCTTACAGCCTTAGGTCCCGTTTGATAGTTGTTGGCTAAGAAAGTGCTGATTTGGAAAAGTCAAACTGTCTGAGTAATAAATTCTGATTAAGTAAGCATGTTGTTTGATTGTATATCTAACTGAATGTGCTGACTGATGAAAAATAATTATTTTACTCTACTACTCTATACAATGATGAATGTAGTTGCTAAATAATATTAAAAACATACAAATTTTGATACAAACCAACATCTTAAAACATAAATACAAACTAACTAATCATCTCCATATTCTCTCATTTTTTTCAAAATCTTTTCACTAACACCACCTTGAAAACTATTTTCAAGAATATGTGAGGACAAATTATTAAAGAGTAGCCATTCACACATCATTGTTCTTGTACCTTTCATTTTTTCCTTTGGTTTATCCGTTTCATTATCTGTTTCGTTTCCGTTATTTGTTTGTCCCTATCTCCGTTCTTCCTTTACCCCCCCCCCCCCCCTTTCTAATTTCACCACTTTCTTTCATTTTCTCTTTCTGATCAAACATTTTCTCAATCTTATGGTCCAAAGGTGGCTATGGTGGTTGCGGTGATTGTGATGGTGGTAGTGTAGCACCTTTTCCTCATCTCTAATCCTTGTATCTAATTCATGCTCAAATTCAAAATTCTTTGTATCCCTGTTTCATGCCACATCCTTATTTTGCCCCTGGAATTGTATCGACACTTGTTTTTTTTGTCATCAGAGGAACTAGTTCTATCTCTATTAGATTCCTCATTCCAAAATTGAAGAGATTGCTTCTTATCTTGAAATCTTGAAATAAGCATGAACCGCATACCAAATTCACAATCAAGCATACGATTTATGAACTATAGGTGTGGTAAGAATGAAATCTACCTCTACCTACATACATAATAAAATAATAGGTTACCTTTGCCACATGTCAGCTTATTAAGCGTTTTGGCATGTGTCAATTTATTAAACATCAATTCATTCACGAGTATCCCATAAAATCAACGTATGTTCATTCTCTCTCAAGTAATTTATCATTCACTCTCAAACCATCGTCTTCCGATGCCTCCACCCTTTCTCCACCGTAGGTGATGAGTTAGACCATCGGTTGTGCTTTTCAGCCATTATCTCTTCATCGATTGTGCTTTTTGCGTCAAGATCAACGATTTTGGGCCAATCTTTTCGACTTTTCAGTGGATTATGCGCCAAGCCATTGGAAGAATTTATTTTCCTTTTTATCGCCAAAATTAAGAATTTATTTTCCATTTTATCGCCAAAATTGTATAGTTGTATGTACATTTTTTTTTTTCGTTTTTTCTTTTGAACGTACTTGTATCTGATTACATATTGACATTGATACCGCTGCTGCAACCAATGGTTCAAATTCGATAAAACCTACATGTATTTTAATATTGCTGAATTTGCATGTATATTCTTATTGGAATCCTTGTCTTATTGAACACTTTATTAGATTGTTCAAGAAAGAGATTCTTATTTAATAGTCTAATTTTTTTGAATGACAAATCGAGTGACTGCATATTTCATTTCTCAAATCCAAGCTTCAGTTACTTGTTTGGTAAGACTAAATGGTATGTGTATTGTTTTGCTCGTTATGGGCTGACGTGGACCGCCATAACAGCGTTGTAACGGGGGGAACACCGCCCCCTTCTCGTTGCATTTCGTTAAGGAAATTCGTGTGCCCGTTGCAACGTATTGAAATGGCAAAAAAAGTATACATTGGGGGTAATGACCATTGCAAACGATTAATATTTTAAATAAAAAATTACCTTTTTAACTTTATATAAATACTCATTTTAATTCAACTTTACATATCTCTCTCTCTCTCTCTCTCTCTCTCTCTCTCTCATTCTCTCTATATTTTATACACTTTCTTAATCAAAAAATAGATCAAAACCCAAAACACCCCCCCCCCCCCCCCCAATCATGATCAAACCTAAACACACAACCAAACACAACCTCGCATCTCGGATTCGGTGGTTATGAAATGTATTTCAACATTTTATCGTCTCAAGGATCACCATAAATCCCATAACAAGGCGCTCCTTTCAATCTCGCTTCACCACCACTGCAATTTCCCAACTCACCTTACCTTCAACAAAATCTATTTGGTTAAAACCCAAATTTACAACAAAATCTTTTCCCCACTTTTGGTTCAATGCAACAAACAACCAACCAACCACCACCTATTACACAACCATCAGTTGAAGTGGAAGCGGGAGGTAGTAGGAGATGGAAAGGGAAAGGAAAAACGAAAGGGAAACCAATAGCGGTTTAAACGGAAAATGCAGACGTTCCACAATGGTGGACACAAGATGAAGAATATGCTTTGATGGCGGCATGGTGTACTACTTCAAAAGACAAACTCCGCGGGAATGGAATGAAGAAAGGAGCTTATTGGGGGGCGGTGCGCGACAAATTTCACGCTATTAAAACCGTGTCGCAACAATGACATGTTAAGCAACAAATCGAGTCAAATAACTAAGCGGTGCAACAAATTCAATGGTATTTACAACCGGCTTAAGGCGCAACAGCAAAGCAGAACTAACTACTTCGATTTGTTCAAATCTACAAAAGAACAATATCGAGTCGAAATGGGACATGTTATTGAGTTTGAGAAATCATGGGAGTTGTTGAGAGTGGAACCAAAGTGGAATAAAATGCCTACATCGTCGGAGGTTCAACCCAAAAAGTGTTGGATTAGTGTTAAGTCCATAACTATTTTGGTATGTACTCGACCCGATGGTGTATGGTCCTTTTGGGCTGCCTTCATCAAAGCAACTTGATAGGATGAATTATGGAGAGAAAGGATTAAATGTGATTTATTAATATATTATGAGAATAATATATTAAAGGAGAAATCATACTGTTTAATTAATATTAGTCAATAATTAATTGGTAATTAGTTTTGTGACTAAAAGAGATTAATTAAACTTAAGGGACTGGAATTGTAATTATAAGATAATTGCAATTTGAGCCATGGATTGCCTTATATTAAGGAGTGGACGAATTCTATGGGGAAACCCATAAGAAATCGTCTAAGGCCTTAAGGAAAGGGGGTCCATGGGTTGCTTAGGGCTTAAGTATCCAAATTAGGGTTTCCTTGTTAGTTAACCCTAATAGCCTAACTATATATACATCCCTTATGACCCAAAAACGTGGCTAAGCATCCTTCTAGGGTTTCACACGTTTTAGGGCAGCCTCCTTCCTCTATCATCTTCATCCTCTTGCTCTTGGTGTTTGTGAACAATTAGAGGAGTGACATTTGTGACTCTAAGCTTTCTAAAGTCAATACAAGGAGGAATTGGGATTGTTATTGCTACATAACAATCAAGGTAATATCTTAAACCTAATTATATGTTAATATCGATTTCCATATGTTAGAATTAGGGTTTATAGTCTTGGATAACTTGCATGTAATATAGAGAAACCTAGATCCAAGCATTAGGGTTTGTATGAGCATATAGGATGTTCTTATGACCAAAACCCATCAAAAAGGTCTCGTATTTCGAGCTCGGTCAACGTGTTGGATGCACGGACTCACATCAACCTAAACGCCGACATCGATGAGATCTCAGATGATATCGAGGAGATATCCCCACCACGATTACCGCCTGAATGCGACAAAGCGAGGCTCGTTACAAGGCATGCAGAGGATGTTGAGGCAAAAGCGAAAGAGGCGGCGGAAATGAGAGCGAAATGCGATGAGCACAATTTATTAATAAAAGAAAAAAAATGATTTGAAACGTCGTCATTTGTATTTCCTAGAAAGGCAAGGACGGGAGAAGCAGGAGCAAAAAGAGAGAGAACTAATGACACATCAGTTGTCAATTGTTCGGACGAGCGAGGGGGGGGGGTTGGCGTTTGAAGATTTAGTGGTGCTATAAGCAATTACGAAACAAATTAGGAAGAAATATTTGGGTTAATTAGGAATTTAGGAGAAATTTGAATGGTATTTTAGGAGTATTGTTGAATTAGTTGTATTGTTGTGTGGTTTTAGGAGTAGTTTGAATGGTATTTTAGTTATAATTTTAGGTTTAAAATTAAGTTTTTTTTAATTGTAATCGCAATTTTGGATTTTAAATATTATGTTTTTTTTTGGTTTTTAAAATTTTATGTTTTATAAAAATATATTCATTTTAGTGATTAAAAAAAGGAAAAAATGAAAAAAAAAACGAAAAAGAAAAAAAACAAATACAAATAAAATAAAACATATTTATTCTCAAAAATTTGGTGTTATAACAAACAAACCATTTGCCTACTTGGTATTATGTGGTCTGCGAGGTGGCACAACTTTGTGTTGCATCTTGTTGCCCACACTCAATGATCTAAGTGGATTGTGTATGGTTTTTGTACTCTGTAATTTGTTTTTTAGCACCTGATTCTTGGTACGTATTCTTGTATTTAATCCTTTTATTGATTTGCAATTTTGGCCTTGGACTCGGCGAGTCGAAGGACTGACTCGCCGAGTAGAATCGAGATGAGACGCGGAGTTTAAGTTGCGGACTCAGTGAGTCGGCACCCGGACTCGACGAGTAGCCGCTGTCTGGACAAAAACCCTAATCCAGGGGTTTGCACCCTATTTAAACACTCTAACTCGGCCTCCCTTGCGCTTAACACTTCCAGAGAGTTGTTGAGCGAAACCCTAGCCCCCCATTGTTCTTGTGAGTGATTCTTGGCTTTGTGAAGGAAGTTTGGAGCTTAGAAGAAGAAGGAGGAGTTTGAAGAGTGCAAGGAAGGGAAGTAGATTCGAAATCTACACTGTGAGAAGCTTTCATTCAGGTAGAAAAGTTCCCACCTTGATCACTAGTTCATTAGATCCCCTTTTTGTCCCTAATTTATGGTTTTCAAGCCCTAAAACCTCAAACTCCATGTGGTTATACTCTATGTTCTGAAAGGACTTCAGATCTGGGCCTTATGGACACCTTAGAAGTGTAAAGTCTCTGTGGTTGAAGTGATTGAGGTCCCTATTGAGCGTATGACCTCATAAAGAGCTTGGATTTGCCTTTTGGAGCTCATAGGGCCATGCATGCACGTAAAGTTTGCAACTTTACGTGATAAGCATACCCTATGGTTTGGAACCGTTGCATGTCTCAGATTTGGTCTGTATGGGAGGGGGGTTGAAGGGACTCGGCGAGTTCTATGAAGGTGGTCTTAGACTCGACGAGTCCTTTGAAGATTGCTTGGAACTCGACGATTTGTTCTTCAAACTCGACGATTCATATGAACTGTTACTGAGTTAAGAGGGGTTTAAGTGTAGAAGGTCCAACCATTCGCAGCTATACGTGGGATTATCAATTTAACATATAGCAGTAGTCCCAGAAACCCAAATCCTCAAGATGGATGGTCTGGTGAGGATTTAGAAGCGAGTATGAGATCTGCTCGAGGGACTCAGACTCGGCGATTCGGATCGCAAGTCGGTTTAATCGTCCCAAGTAGTGAGTTTAGAGTGACTCAGTGAGTGGGAAGAGGGACTTGATGAGTTAGTAGTAGGAGAGGGACTTGGCGAGTCTGTGCCATGACTCGGCGAGTCCAGTCAACTGGAAGTTGACTTTGACCAAGGAGTTGACCTTGGACCTGTTGGGTTTTGAGCATTCTAACACTCCTAAGTGTACATGCAACCCTAAATACCTTGGATCTATGTTTTCTCTATTATACATGCAAATATGAACATCCAAGGTATTATCCTAATCTAGCATACAAAACAATGAATATAACAAGATAAAATACATACCTCTTTGATGTAGATTATCTTCATGAAGCTTAAGTGCCTAGTGCCCCAAGTGTAACACCTCAAATGGTTCACACAACATCATATGCACTTGGAAAGACTTGAGAGAATTCCACACTTCATGAAAATCGGCTAGCCCTTCTCCAGATGATACTAGTGCATATTTTGGTCAAGAATAAGATGCATATATAGTTAGGGTTACACCATGTAAACCCTAATTGACATAGCCTTTCATTTCCATGATCCATGGGTACAAATACACCATGGAGCATCCATGGAGCATCTTATGGGTTTTAGCCAAACTTGACAATCCATGGAGCATTAGCCCACTATATAAGTATGGACGATTTACACTATCAACCCATATATTTAATTAGTCTTTTTTTAATCACTTAATTAATTCTAAATTAATTCTTGATCAGAACTAATTAAATAATCCTATTAATATATTAGAACTTATAATATATTAATAACCCTTAAGTGTTATTTCTCTCATTTTAGTCTATTCAAAATGCATGATGCCAGGCAACCCAAATGGACCATGCTGGGTCGGGTCAAATCTTACCAATTATATTTATGGACTTATACATTAATCCAACAGTCTCCCACTTGGATAAGTCTAAAACTATGATTGCGTGTGACTTCAAGAATCGACTAGCAATCGTAGCTCTCAAAAGCTGTTGTCGAACTCTGACCTTGTAGATGAATTCTGACCTTTGTCAATGACATGTCCATTAGATAAGGGATCATATATTCCTCCATTCTAAATATCATATGGACTGAGACATGGATTATAATCATTCTCTTTGTCTATTTGTTGTTTCCCGATTTCCGATTTATGACGACTAACTAATTGAACAAATCAAATTAGTCCTGGCCCGGCCGAGCACTTCCATTTGTCATCATCAAATCATCGAGGGGCCCACATATATCACTTTTATCCCGAAGGTAAAAGGAATGAATAAACTTTGACTCATATGGCTTGTTCTACTACTTGTTGAATCATACACAAAGGCACGTTTTATAACATCGAGTTACCAATGCGTTTTCGTGCAATCAATGTACAAAAAACTCATAGTAACAACTCATATCTCTAGGTTTGAAGAATATAACATATTAACGTCTCATGATCACTCATGATAAAATCCATGAAGTGATTCCAATGAGCGTGGGTTGAATCCAATACTCAGAACTTATGATCACTCATGAGTGTTGTAGCCCTTTGTCGAATATCTTAGACGTCTACAAGCCAACCCATGACAGTCTTGATTCATATCTACTTCCAACATATGACTGACTGTGGATGGTTTGAATAACTTAGTCATCTAGTACAATGACCTAATTATTCTGGAAGTTAAAACATGCAAAATGAAACACAAGAATAATTGAATCTAATATGACATCAAAACCTATGAACATAAATAAAACACCTTTTATTTATCACCATATGATTACACATTATTCATTGTATACTTTTTCAGCTATCAACTTTATTCTTGAATTTAAAACAATAGTTGTCCCATGCTCCAAGCATGTACACTATGTTTTCTAAACACTAGTCATGCCATACACCAAGTATGCATACTATGTTTGTCTATTATCTTTACTTTGTGAAATAGATCAATTGAACATAAATCCAATGATCCTTTTTTCACAGTCCCAAATCCTTACTGCAAATGCAAGAATTCCAAATTCATGAAATTTACTGAAATTAGTTAGATTCTAAACTTATATGCATTGATCCTCTTGTAATGATTATGCACAAAGTCAGAAAGACTTGACAACAACCATTACAGAGCATTCCAAAGGAGATCAGCTCCTTGGAAACATCCTTCTTGCATTAAGTTTCCTAATCTTACACAGATTGAAAATTTTCTAACTTTGAAACACTTCTAGATTCCCTTTTGACTATAACTTCTGAACAAGAGTTGCCTCCTTACAAATTATGTCAATATGGTCCTTCCAGAATTATCACTATACTTCCAACTGTCCTTGAGCAACCAATCTTTGGTAAACCTATGATTTTCCTCGACAATTGTTTAATCCTTTTAGTCATATCCAATTTTAGACCTTTTCCCTTCTTAATGCCCCAGGCATTTCGAAAATTTTAGAAAGGATGATATAGCACATGTAATCGATCCTATATCCGAAGCATATGGGATATGATTCATGATGTCTCACATAAAGACTAAACCAGTCTTTTGCTATAATATTTCTATTTCAATTTGCCAAGTTCTCATAATTTCATATTATAAAAAGGGATGCCGTGATCATAATCGACGTTGAGAACGCAAATAATAGACCCATATACAGAATTTCCTTATGTTGAGCCATTCCAACATGAAATTCATATATATGCTTGACTAAATACGATTAAAACCTCAATCTAGGCTTTTAGATTTGAGATGAAGTATAATTTCCTCTCCCTTAATTATAACAAAACAACTCTTTCCCAATTGAAACCTTTTGTTTTCTATGATTAACATTGCTAACTTGCAACCTTTATCATAATTATCATGCTCCCACTAACATGATGATTATTAGCATAACAATTATGCTCCCTCTAGCTTTGACATGTACTCAGAAATCAGCTGACTTTCTTATCAAAGTTCAGATTTCTGATACTAGATTGTTTTGATAAAACTTTATCAAAATCATACACCTCTCTTAGATAGCTCACATGTGTGTCTAAACAATTTTAGGACTATGAAAAGGGATTCCGTAATCATATTCTCAATTGTTTATACCTTTGCCACTTCTCACAAGTCCGTATTAGTGTGCCGGTAAACCATCATTTTCATGAATCGGAGAGAAAACTTATGACAATTGCTATCTAGCTAAAATCTACTTAGTGAAAGTGTTTCCTCACCATCATTTTCATGAATCGGAGAGAAAACTTATGACACTTAGATTTAATAGTGTATATGTTCTTATCCATGTGAATTTGTCAAAACCATAATCACAAGACAAGGTTAGTGACAAATCCAAACTCATATGGATTAAACTTGTGCAATCTTAAATTCTTGCCATTTGGCAGCTCAGGTGCCTGCCATTGCTTCCAAGTAGCTGTGCAACCAATTGAGAACTCTCAGAACTCCTATGCAAAGCCAACTTGAATGGGCACAAAAATTTCAACACGATAGGTTATAAACCTTAAGTCGTGTGCTAGTGAAGGACTTTAGGTTTTATTCTTGATTAAGTTTTGAAACTTTCAAGAGCTTTAACGCTCCCACTATCCTCTTGACATACAAGACTCCCTTGTCAAATATTCAAGAGATAGTGCAGATTCTTTATCAAGACTAACACTTTACACAATTAGCCTATGTTGGTCTCTGTTTTATCCAAAACATCACAACTTACCAACTTCAAATGTACAAGAGTAGATAACCTTTTACTCTTACATTTGAGAAGTGTTTTAAGCCTTATTTAAGACATGTCACTCAAGTTACAATCTTTAGATTATAACTCTAAGAATTGTTTTTGGAACGAAGTATGACTCATCTTCTTGATTTAACCATTTCAGCAATTCAAGATTCCTCTTCTTAGTCATAAGAATGCACTAAGATGACTTTAGAGGACCAATTGTGATATGGTATCTTAATCATAAGATGATCATAAACATGATACTAAAGTACTCTCCCATATTTTCAGATTTGAGAAACTTTTATCTTTCTGCCATACTTTGATTCTTCTTATTCGTTCTGTCTCACATTGAAACTTCTCCAATGCTACAGATTTATACTTAAACTTATAAGTATAACCATATTTACTGAACTTAAGTAAATTATGACGAATAGTCTTCTTTATCTTTTGTGGTGGACTTGACCAGTGCACAAGAATGTGTACTCGATCCCTTAGTCCTTTCCTTGACTCACACATCCATGTGAACAAGTAGTTAGTCTTAATTTTTTTCAATGTTTGAAAGCTCTCGTTCATCATGGTATACAACTTGCACGATTCCAAATTTTGATCCAATTTAAACTTGGGTGATGAAGATCTTTCCTTATTTGGTAAATTTAGACATTACTACAAATGAGAGAATCAAATTCACTTTCCAATATTGCTATCAGTAGAATCTTATAAGCAACAATTTTCCACAAACGCCATTTTAAGGATAAATAAATAAAATAAAAAAATTCCTTTTATTTTAAAACTTTGCGGAAAAACTTATCCTTACAACCCATATGAAAACTTGTTGTTATCTATTCCTAAGCAATATCTCATAACTCCTAAGAAGTAGCTCAAGAATCCGATCTTCAAACCATGCGATAGAAATCCATCTACGCGATCAGATTCAATATATTCTTTCTTTAAGTTCCTTCACTTTTCTTTGATTCTTAAAACATCACCATGTGACCCAGTCACATCATGTATCAAGAATCTCAAAATAGAAACTTAGTAGAGTTAGATAGTGGACTTTACCTGAAGTAAAGTCAAACTTATTGACTTTACCATCCTTAGGTAAGTTTGGCAGCTTCGTAACCAAAGCCCCTTCCTTTGACAATAGAAACATATGGTCCCTTAGGTAATAGTACATGGGACTATCTCGGACTTAGCCTTTCTATTTACCATTTGGTCAACCAATTTGACTATGGCCAATCCTTTTTCATTGGGAAGAGAATGCTTTTCTGGATTTCCTATGTCACTATTGTCCCTGTCCATAAAGTTTTGGGAAGTTGATCTCCTAATAAAATTTGCTTTACTAGTACACCAAATCATTTCTGATTTAGCTGCACCAAGCAAATAGATAAGATTATTAAGGGTCTTATCATAGTCTATTTCATAGGATTCCCACAGGAATTCACTATGTGACTTAGAAATTGATTGAACATCCACTTCCTTTAGACTTTGACACTCAACTCTCCCGGCTTGTCAATACGTGACTTCATCTCCAAGATGTGATCACACATAGACCTTGCTTGCCAATAGGGATTGAGTAACCTTAAAATTTTCAAGAACTTGTGGGTTAGGGAGAATAATTAGAGGAGGTGAAAGAAGTAAAGTTCCATGAGATTTGGGAAGATCATAGATGTCTGAACTTCGACATCTTTTGGGAGATATTCAAGATACCTCATCTAAACTCCTTAATATGACACCCAATATGAAATATCAAGGCTAGGACCCAACAAACTATTTTATAACTTAGAAGAGGGAATCCGTAATCCAAGCTATAAAATATTTGAAGGTAGGTGAATGACGATTCACCAATTTCCACCAAGATAAACGAAATGTATTATTAGGTTTTAATTGGATTTGAAACTCCTAGATCTTTTGAGATTCACTGAACTTTTCAATGCCATGTTTCAATCTTGAGTGTGCCCTTCAGGTTTTTTGACTGGGATGTCGAGGATCACAAAACAAGGTGTGAAGTAACAATGCAAATTACCTGGTATCCTTAAGTGTTTACCCCTCAATCGATGTGCCGGTTAACCACACATGCTCCATCGATACTATGATAAACATTAAGTTACCCTTTTCCTACCTTGTTAAATACGAGTTAGTGTGCCGGTTAACCACACACGCTCCACTAACCGACTTAAACAAAGTGCAAAGTGCAATTTCATGGATTAGCACCTTATTCACATTTTCCTAAGTAACTAAGATTGGGTATTTATAAGAGTTTAGTTACTTAGTATTTATCATTAATACTTTTAATGAAGGGAGAATTCTAGTCCTTGTCCTACCCGTTCGACTAACGACCCTCCACCGGTCAAAGAAGCGGTGGGTGAGAGTGGACACCCATTAAACTGCCATTTTATAGGCAGTAACCTTATACCCCCCTTATAGACCAGCTTCGTAAATGAGGCATATTAACGGTAAGACTGACTTTACTCTTATACATATATATATATATATATATATATATATATATATATATATATATGTATATATAAATATAATTAACTTATAATATTATAAAGTATAAGGGTTGAGTTTTAACTTTTAAAATTCTAAGGGCTTAATTTGGAATTAAAGTATTCATGGGGAAAACTTTACAAATTCCAAAACTTGAGGGCAAGTTTTGAAACTATTCAAAACTAATTAATTGCATAACTTATGTGTTTAAAGTAGTTTTAATTAAAAGACTCTTAAGTTCCATAACTTGAGGACAAGTTATGGAAGACTTTAAACTAATAAAAGAATGTAACTTTTCTTTATTTTGTAACTTATGGAATTAATTAAGGTTACACATTTTTTTTATTTAATGAAGAGACTCTTGAACCTTCATAACTTGAGGACAAGTTATGGAGTCATAAAACCATTTAATGAGGACAAGACTCTTCATTTTGTAACCTATAAAAAGTTTTATGAGTTTTAAGAAAGTTAAGTGTGAATTTTCAAGTAACTTGAGGACAAGTTACAAAAACACATTTTAGAATCAACTCTTAGATTAAAATGGATTGAAAACATATTATCACATAATTTTCTATTAATCTAAATCAACTCATATGATCAAAATAATTCAAAATAATAAAAAACTTTTGGATTCCATAACTTATGGAGTTTAATGTTTGTTCAATGATGAAACTTTTCATGTTCCATAACTTAAGAACAAGTTATGGAATTCTTTAAAACATTAACACAAATTTTTGTAACTCCATAAAAAACTTTTAATCATTTTATTTTTAAAACCCTTTCATATCCATAACTTATGGAGGTTTCAGAAAAACTCTTTAGATCAACCTTTTAAAACTAATAAAATAATCATATCATTTTATCTTTTACTAAATTTGACATAATTTAACTCATATAGCAAATTATTCAAATTTTACAAATAATTAGTTTTTCACAAAAGCAAGTAATTATCTTAAAATTTGGCAAACATCAATTTTTTTTCCAACTTTGAAAATAAAATATTTGCATCAATATAACAGAAAACAACCTATGACTATGTTACCACTGTTGGGTTTTGAGCATTCTAACACTCCTAAGTGTACATGCAACCCTAAATACCTTGGATCTATGTTTTCTCTATTATACATGCAAATATGAACATCTAAGGTATTATCCTAATCTAGCATACAAAACAATGAATATAACAAGATAGAATACATACCTCTTTGATGTAGATTATTTTCATGAAGCTTGAGTGCCTAGTGCCCCAAGTGTGACACCTCAAATGGTTAACACAACATCATATTCACTTGGAAAGACTTGAGAGAATTCCACACTTCATGAAAATCGGCTAGCCCTTCTCTAGATGATACTAGTGCCGATTTTGGTCAAGAATAAGATGCATATATAGTTAGGGTTACACCATGTAAACCCTAATTGACATGGCCTTTCATTTCCATGATCCATGGGTACAAATACACCATGGAGCATCTTATGGGTTTTAGCCAAACTTGACAATCCATGAAGCATTAGCCTACTATATATGTATGGATGATTTACACAATCAACCCATATATTTAATTAGTCTTCTTTTGATCACTTAATTAATTCTAATTTAATTCTTGATCAATACTAATTAAATAATCATATTAATATATTAGAACTTATAATAAATTAGTAATCCTTAAGTGTTATTTCTCTCATTTTAGTCTATCCAAAATGCATGATGCCATGCAACCCAAATGGACCATGCCGATTCGGGTCAAATCTTACCAATCATAGTTATGGATTTAGACATTAATCTAACAGGACCAGGGGTAGGTCAGCCATTTGACCTAAGGGTATTTAGGAGTGACTAATCTATGTTTATGGATTTATAGCCGGAGGATTGCCGGTGCAACAGTCAGTCGTCTAGCAAGCAAACCTTCAGCAACTACTTTTCGAGGTGAGTTACCTTCCAGTAGCGGTGGGTCTACGGCCACAATGTCGGCCCATTACTAGGAGTTGTATGATTAGATGATTTTCTATGTGATATTCATCTAGGTTTTCTACTACCTGATATGTTTACATGCTAGTATGATATGATGCTATGTGCTAATGATAGTAGGGGAGATAGTCCCAGTATCTGGTCGAGAGGATCGAAGGGGAGACCAGCACCCATATATGCTAGTCAGTATCCGGTCGAGAGGACCGAAGGGGAGACCAGCACCCAGATATGCTAGTCAGCATCCGGTCGAGAGGACCGAAGGGGTAGGTCGGGCACCCATATATGCCTGACAATATATGTATGTTATGTGGTACGATGGGGGAACTCACTAAGCTTCGTGCTTACAGTTTTCAGTTTTGGTTTCAGGTACCTCTTCATCGAAGGGGAAGGAGCTGGTGCGGTAGCGGCACATCATACACACACACACACACACTGTTTTCCGCCTTACGAACTTGTTCTAGGATTTGTATTATGATATTTGGTTGTTTTCATATTTTGGTTTTAGACACGATGTATATTATGAAATGGCTTGATCAGACAATGTTTTATTTACAAATGTTTTCCAAAGTATTGATTTTAAAACAAAATTTTGGACGTGAAATTTTGGGTTGTTGCAAGTTGGTATCAGAGCCCTGGTTTGAGGGATTCGGACGCACCTTCGGGGGTCTGAACTCAAACCGAGGGATTAAAGGATTTCAAAAAAGAAAAAAGTTTTCTAAGTGATTCAGTAAAGAGTTTTAAGAAAGAATGAAGTGTGTGATGTGCGCGACCGACCGAGCTCAAGTAAGTATTAAGTACCCATACAATTTTATGTTATGTCTATCAGTTTCAGTATAACAGCATGCTAGAATAGGACTAAGAATCTAGGAGTGATGCCTTATGTGCCTGATTTATGTGCTTCATCTTATGTGAATTGCATGCTAGTATTGAGTAGACAGCAGTAGAATAACCTGTTTAGATTATGCCTGATAGTATGAGCTTAGCATTGTGTGCTAGTACAGTTTCTCACTATGAGAGCAGACTTGCTTGAGCAGTTTTCCTGCATCCAAATGTTGCTTGCTTTATGCTTTATGGGACTCTGAGTGATGGGAATTAACCATTAGGTGAATACGTCACGTCACATGTGGTCAGGGTTGGATAATCTCAGAGTGCTGGATTTGGCCCTATTGCGCAGCTCTTGTCTGAGTCTAACCGTTGTAGGGACGAGTCTGTTACTCGAAGGATTATCTGAGCCTTATCACATGTGATGGTATTCAGGTAATGGCTAATTGGCATTACAAGGAGGCCTTCAGCAGCTGAGGACCGGTTTGGGTAGGGCCATAGATTTTCCTTATGGTAAGCCTAAGATGAGGATAACAGTGGTAAAAAGGGATGTGGTGGATTCAAGGCAGTCCTTGAAGAAGGTACGGATAGATGAGGAAGGTAGTATGGGCCCGTACTACTGAAAGAAGAGGCTCCGTACCCGAACTGAGGAAGGTTGAGACGAGACCAGGAACTTGTAGTAGATGTGATCCCTCAAGAGGTATCAGTATCACTAACGGTTGGTATTATGTATTGCAGAATGGTGGCACTACGTCCAAAGCCAGCAGTTGGCAGTTCAGGAGAGGGATCGGGTTCGGGATCAGGTTCTGAGCCAGTAGACGAGAGGCTACGCGAGTTCATCGCGTCTGAGATCACTAGAGGCATCCTTGAGTCGACCCCCATCATCTTTGGGTCGATCAAGGAAGGGATAGTTGAGCTGATGAAGGATCGCCTCAGGGGATTCAGGAGTGACCTGAAATCTGGCCAGTAAGGATCTCGCACACTATCCTTCAAGGAATTTAGGGGCAGTGGTGCGCTGGATTTTCATGGGGAGAAGGACCCCATAGCTGCCAGACAATGGATTGCAGACATCGAGTCTGCACAGTTGACTAGCTTCTGCCCCGAGGGGTCGAAGGTGAGGTCTGCAGCAGGATGTTTGAGAGATAGAGCTAGAGACTGGTGGGAGTCTGTTGGTGACTCATTGGGAGCCTTGGCTGTTGAGGATATGACATGGTCAGACTTCGTGACCGAGTTCCGAGCAGAGTTTGCGCCAGCTGTAGAGCTTCAGCAGCTAGCCAGGGAGTTTTTGGATATTAGGCAGACCACGGAGACTGTGGCGGAGATCACTGCCAAGTTCCGGGAGAGGGCGTTGTTGGTGCCCCAGTACGCGGGTGATGATGATATGAGGAGGATCCGCTATCATGACATGCTACGAGCTGATATTCGGGAACATATCAGTTTTTCCACTTGCCCTACTCTGGAGTCCATGATTGCCAGGGCCAGGGAAAGGGAGATCGACTTGGAGCACATCCGGAAGAGGAAAGCAGAGGAGGGGCACGTTACAGGGGCTTCGGGGAAGAAGCCCAAGGGACCAGACACAGGGCCGAAAGGCCAACAGGGGCAAGGCTGCTGCAGGAAATGCGGCAAGACGCACGAGGGAGCATGAAAATTGGGCTCATCAAGCTGCTATAAGTGCGGCAAGATGGGGCACTTCCACAGGGATTGTACCTCCCCTGCACCTATGATATAGACATCAGAGTTGTTGTGTTTTCACTGCAACCAGAGGGGCCACAAGAATGCCAAGTGCCCCCAGTTGACAGCAGCAGTGCCAGTGAAGGTGACAGCTCTAGCAAACCTGCAGATTACTGATGGCCGACAGGGAAAGGCAGAGGCTCCAGTGGTGAGGAGCCGGACATTTCAGCTGACTACCGAGGAGGCATGCGCCGCACCCGATGTGGTGACAGGTATGATTCTTTCCCTCTGTTTTATTTATATGATTTTATAATATTGATATGTGCCCTGTGTATATGTGATTAGGATCATTCCATGTGAGCGGTATCCCGGTACAAGTGTTGTTTGACCCGGGTGCCACCCGATCGTTTGTTTCTCTTGCGCTTAGAAAGAAATTCACTGAGTCTTCAGGCATGTTGGATTGCCCTTTATAGGTAGAGATTGCCGATGATCGATCGGTGCGAGGGTCTGTAGTGTTACGAGATTGCGTTCTGAGGTTATTTGAGGAGCGCTATTTGGTAGACTTGGTTCCTATTCCATTGCGTGGGAACAAAGTGATTATAGGTATGGATTGGTTGAGCCCTAATGGGGCGGTTATAGATTGTGCACAGAAGTTGATGCGGATCAAGACCCCAAGTGGGGGAGAGCTGGTGATCCACGCCGAGAGGCCACAACATGGACCCACAGTATGTTCAACAATGAGAGCTAGGAGCTACTTTCAGCAGGGTTGCGCGGGATATGTTGCGTATGTCATGGATACCCGAGAGACGGGTAAGGCGACGGTGAGCGAGGTTCCGGTGGTGCGGGACTACGTAGATGTGTTCCCAGAGGAGCTTCCTGGGATACCTCCGGAGCGACAGGTGGAGTTCAGGATCGACCTAGTCCCTGGTGCGGCTCCAATATCCAAGGCACTGTATCGGTTGGCTCCTCCTGAGATGCAAGAGTTGTCTACACAGCTGTAAGAGCTATTAGACAAAGGATTCATTAGACCAAGCAGTTCACTGTGGGGAGCCCCGATCCTGTTTGTAAAGAAGAAGGACGGGTCGCATTGGATGTGTATAGATTATCGGGAGCTGAATAAGGTAACGGTGAAGAACCGTTACCCACTCCCGAGGATAGATGACCTATTTGACCAGTTACAGGGAGCATCTTGGTTCTCCAAGATCGATTTGCGTTCGGGTTACCATTAGATGAGGGTCAGAGAGGAGGATGTGCAGAAGACTGCTTTTCGGAAATGATATGGTCATTACGAGTTTGTGGTGATGCCTTTCGGGCTCACCAATGGTCCTGCCATGTTCATGGATCTCATGAATCGTGTGTGCCGACCGATGTTGGATCGGTCCATGATTGTTTTCATTGAAGATATCTTGGTTTATTCCAATACGCGAGAGCAGCATGAGGAGCACCTGTGTGAGGTTCTGAGTACTTTGAGGAGGGAGAGCTTATATGCTAAGTTCTCTAAGTGCGAGTTCTGGTTGCGCGAGGTGCAATTTCTGGGGTACCTTGTCAACCAGGACGGGATAAATGGATCCGGCCAAGGTAGAGGCCGTGATGAGATGGGAAGTCGCGAGGTCTCCATCCGAGATTCAGAGCTTCTTAGGATTGGCGGGCAATTATCGGAGATTCATTCAAGGCTTCTCCAAGATAGTCGTACCCCTGACCAGGCTAACGAGGAAAGTTGTGGTTTTTCATTGGGGGCCCAAGCAGCAGGCCGAATTCAAGACATTGAGACAGAGATTGTGCGAGGCGCCAATCTTATCCCTGCCAGAGGGCATGGAGGATTTTGTTGTGTACTACGATGCATCTATCTCGGGTTTGGGCGCAGTGTTGATGCAAAGAGGGCATGTTATTGCTTACGCTTCGAGGCAGCTGAAGCCTCATGAGGCGAATTACCCGATGCATGATTTGGAGCTGGGGGATGTAGTGTTCGCCCTCAAGATTTGGCGTCATTATCTCTATGGGGTTCGCTGTACAATTTACACGGACCACAAGAGCTTGAGGTACCTTATAGATCAGCCGAATCTGAACATGAGACAACATCGGTGGCTTGATGTGGTGAAGGATTATGATTGTGAGATCCTTTACCATCCGGGGAAAGCCAATGTGGTGCCTGACGCGCTTAACCGTAAGGCAGCGCCGATCCGAGATATCTGCCTAAGGATGACAGTGGTGACTCCGCTGTTGGAGCGGATTCGGGAGGCTCAGCAGGAGGCTATGAATGAGGAACATTGGAAGAGTGAGCGGATTATGGGGCAGGTTTCCTCCTACGACTATGATAACCGAGGGCTATTGACTCTTCACCGTAGGGTGTCGGTCCCTTATCATGGAGGCGTGCGTCAGGTTCTAATGGAGGAGGCGCACAAATCCCGGTTCTCCATTCACCCCGGGGCGGCGAAGATGTATATGGATCTTAGTCTGGATTATTGGTGGCCCTGCATGAAGCGGGATGTGGCATGGTACGTGGAGCGGTGCTTCACCTGCAGGAAGGTCAAGGCCGAGCATTAGAGACCACGCGACAAGATGCAGCCGTTGGATATTCCGCTTTGGAAATGGGAAGACATCACGATGGACTTTATCACCAAGCTTCCCAGGACCGTACGGGGGGTGATTTCGATCTGGGTCTGTGTCGATCGATTGACAAAGAGTGCCCACTTTATCCCGATTCAGGAAAGCATCTCGGTCGAGAAATTTGCCGATATCTATATCAGGGAGGTGGTGGCGTGGCACGGAGTGCCAATTTCGGTGATTTCGGATAGGGATGTGCGGTTCACATCCAGGTTTTGGAAGAAATTCCACGATGAGTTGGGTAGTCGTCTGCATTTCAGCACCACCTTTCACCCGCAGATGGATGGCCAGAGCGAGCGGACCATCCAGACTCTGGAGGACATGCTGCGGGCATGTGTTTTAGACTTCGGAGGTAGCTGGGATACCTACCTTCCGTTGGCGGAGTTCTCGTATAATAATAGCTATTATGCGAGTATCGACCATCCTCCCTTCGAGATGTTGTGTGTGAGGAGGTGCAGGACCCCGATATACTAGGGCGAGGTTAGCCAGAGGGTCATGGGGAGCACTGAAGTAGTGATCAAGACGACAGAGAAGATTCAACAGGTCCGGAACAGGCTTCAGACTGCTCAGATTCGGCAGAAAAGTTATGCTGATAAGCGCCGATCAGACCTGGAGTTCCAGTTCGGGGATATGGTTCTCCTGAAAGTGTCGCCTTGGAAGGGCGTCATCCAATTCAGGAAGCGGGGCAAGTTGGGTCGCAGGTTTATTGGACCGTTTAGGGTTGTAGCCCGGGTGGACAAGGTGGCGTATCGGCTGGATCTTCCAGCCGAACTCAGTCAGATCCACAACACTTTCCACGTCTCCCAGCTGCGGAAGTGCCTGGTGGACGACGCAGTGGTGATACCCTTGGAGGACATTCAGGTTGATGACAACCTGAATTACATTAAGCGGCCTATAGCGATCCTTGACCGGAAGTTGAAGGATCTGAGGAACAAAAGAGTGGAACTCGTGAAGGTGAAATGGTAGCACCAGAAGGGGTCAGAGTGGACGTGGGAGCCGGTGGACAAGATGATGGAGCATTACCCCGAGCTGTTTCAGGAGCGAGCAGTAGACTTTGAGGACGAAGTCTAAAATAAGTGGGGGAGATTTGTAGCACCTGATTCTTGGTACGTATTCTTATATTTAATCCTTTTATTGATTTTCAATTTTGGCCTTGGACTCGGCGTGTCGAAGGACTAACTCACCGAGTAGAAGTGGGATGAGACACGGAGTTTAAGTTGCGGACTCGGCGAGTAGCCACTGTCTGGAGAAAAACCGTAATCCAGGGGTTTGCACCCTATTTAAACACTCTAACTCGGCCTCCCTTGCCCATAACACTTCCAGAGAGCTGTTGAGCGAAACCCTAGCCCCCCCCCCCCCCCCCATTGTTATTGCGAGTGATTCTTGGCTTTGTGAAGGAAGTTTGGAGCTTATAAGAAGAAGGAGGAGGTTGAAGAGTTCAAGGAAGGGAAGTAGATCCGAAATCTACACTGTGAGAAGCTTCCATTCAGGTAGAAAAGTTCCCACCTTGATCACTAGTTCATTAGATCCCCTTTTTGTTCCTAATTGATGGTTTTCAAGCCCTAAAACCTCAAACTCCATGTGGTTATGCTCTATGTTCTGAAAGGACTTTAGATATGGGCCTTATGGACACCTTAGAAGTGTAAAGTCTCTGTGGTTGAAGTGATTGAGGTCCCTATTGAGCGTATGACCTCATAAAGAGCTTGGATTTGCCTTTTGGAGCTCATAGGGCCATGCATGCACATAAAGTTTGCAACTTTACGTGATAAGCATACCCTAGGAGCTTAAATCTATGGTTTAGAACCGTTGCATGTCTCAGATTTGGTCTGTATGGGAGGAGGGTTGAAGGGACTCAGCGAGTTCCAAAGTGGACTCGGCGAGATCTATGAAGGTGGTCTTAGACTCGACGAGTTGGATGAACAACTCGACGAGTCCTTTGAAGATTGCCTGGAACTCGACGAGTTGTTCTTCAAACTCGACGAGTCATATGAACTCTTACTGAGTTAAGAGGGGTTTAAGTGTAGAAGGTCCAACCCTTTGTAGCTGCACGCGAGATTAGCAATTTAACGTGTAGCAATAGTCCCAGAAACCCAAATCCTCAAGATGGATGCTCTGGTGAGGATTTGGAAGCAAGTAGGAGATCTGCTCGGGGGACTCGGCGAGTCGGATCGCGAGTCGGTCTAATCGTCCCAAGTAGTGAGTTACGAGTGACTCAGTGAGTGGGAAGAGGGACTTGATGAGTTAGTAGTAGGAGAGGGACTCGGCGAGTCTGTGCCATGACTCGTCGAGTCCAGTCAACTAGAAGTTGACTTTGACCAAGGAGTTGACCTTGGACCAGGGGTAGGTCAGTCATTTGACCTAAGGGTATTTAGGAGTGACTAATCTATGTTTATGGATTTATAGCCGGAGGATTGCCGGTGCAACAGTCCGTCGTCTAGCAAGAAGACCTTTAGTAACTACTTTTCGAGGTGAGTTACCTTCCAGTAGTGGTGGTTCTACGGCCACAATATCGGCTTATTAGTAGGAGTTGTATGATTAGATGATTGTCTATGTGATATTCATCTAGGTTTACTACTACCTGATATGTTTACGTGCTTGTATGATATGATGCTATGTGCTAGTGACAGTAGGGGAGATAGTCTCCAGTATCCGGTCGAGAGGACCGAAGGAGAGACCAGTCGTGAGGTATGGGGACTGAGTTTGATTTTTAATAAGAAGAGCAACATTTTTTAAACAACTTCAACTTTGGGTCTTAATTACTTTAGGACTCGTTGTGCTTCGCGGTGTTTATTTATGACTATTGAATGTTAATCGCGGTGTTTATTTATGACTATTGAATGTTAATAAAGAAGTTTCTAAACATTAAAACTGAAGAGGTGGAATTAGATAAACAACAAAACTTAAGGTATCATGTTTCTGTTAAAAGCAATTATATTAGATAAATATTGAAAACCTTAAGGTATCATGCTTCTGTCAAAAGCAATTATATTAGATAAATATTGAAAACCTTAAGGTATCATGCTTCTGTCAAAAGCATTTATCTAAACAGAATAATGGCGTCTTCGGTAAAACTAGCTGGTAGCTGGTGATTTGTAGCGGATAGCTTGTAGCTTGTAACGTTTTGTTAAACGCTACATGAAGTAACATTTGGAGTTGGAGCGTTTTGTTTAAACTAAACGTTAGAAGCGTATAGTGTCGAACAAGGTTTTTTGTTCAAAACGGAGCGTTTTATCAAACGCTAGAAGATAGAAGTTTTCAAATGCTTCCAAAAGCTACGTACCGAACACGCCCTAAGTCATAAGTGGTACTTATTACATATCATTAAAAATGATTTTTTTTTTTATATAAATAAAATACATTTTAAATAGTTTTATTCATAATTAAAATTATATTATTATATGATTTAATAAAAAAATTAAATATCTAGGTAACCGAATCATATAAATTAACGCTATTTGTTTAATGTATGATTGAACTTTTGTCATTCTTTTATTAAACTTTTGAATTTTATTGTTTATTAAATTGATTATGTTAACATATGATAGTAATCTCAAAATATGTTGAATGTTTGTTGAATATATATATATATATATATATATATATATATATATATATATATATATATATATATATATATATATATATATATATATATATATATATATAATATTTGTTGAATATATCTATAATTATATTTTGTTATATTTGTCAAATGTTTATTTTAACAACTTAATTTTTGAAATTGCTATATCAATTTTAATTTACTTCACTTATGGGCGTTAATTTATTTTTATAATTAATTTAACATTTTATTATACAATATCATTTCTTTTTCATTAAATCACAAATAAAAAGTGTTGTATATATTGAAAAAAAATTCACATATTTATTTGAGTCAACAATTATAATTTTACATAAAAAAAAAACTTAAATCATTTAATTAATAATAAAAAGCTTGTAGTCCAGCGGTATCCAGTATTGCCCTCCCTCCTTGAGGTTGAGGGCTCAAGTCTCGTTGTGGACATAGATGGATTTAAAGAGTATTTTAGATTTGTCATTTAAAAAAAAATTAAAATAATTGATTAATAATTATGACATTTTACAATCAAAATTTAATTATTTTTACAATCGTAGTTCCTACGGGCTATAACCAAGTTTTGGAATAAAGATAAAAAGACACCTTATGATTTTAGGGATTACGACATATCAAGATTCCACAACGCTTAGAAGAGTTGTAATCAGAGTCACGAGATGAGACATCCTCGAACTTCGACTTTCCACAATCGATTTGAGATGAGAGTAGGGATGACAAAAAAAGCCCGAACCCAACGGGGAAACCCGAAACCTGATCATTTCGGGTCGGGTAACGAATCGTTATCAGGTTTTTTATCGGGTTCGAGGCAGGGAGTAAGTTATCCTCGCCCTGCCCCGATTATATATATATATATATATATATATATATATATATATATATATATATATATATATATAATATGTTCAAAACCTTTTGTTGTTAATTGTACGCGTTCAAAGATAAAATACTTATTGTGGACAATTTGTTTAGTTATTAACAATCTGGTGTGAATAATCATTTTTTTTATATTTTGACGTATGACACTAAACTTAAATCAAATAATTTTTAATATAAAATCCAGTTTATTTAATTAAAGTGATGCATCATGTTTTTAGTTTAAAAGAGATGCTAGAACATGTATATTTTATAGGATATTGGGGTACCCTAAAAGGGAATAAAAATTTCATTATCAATTGTTGTAAACCTGATAAGATACCCGAAACCCAATGGGGCCCCCCGATAAGATACCCAAAAGTTATCGGGGCAGGTTTGGGAATCCATGCCCCACCCCGTTGCTATTCCTAAATGAGAGACAGTGGCCTCACCTATGGCGTTGCTAATGATACATCCTTTTGGGTTCTTCCATGAAGCCTTACAATGAGATCCTTGATGCTTTATTAGTATGTACGAAGCCCTAACTTTATCAAACGAAGACGACAGTGCTGAAAGAGGAACGGTAGGGCAAGGATAAAGATGGAAACACATCTCCATATCTCGATCAGCTATTTACCTTCTACTAACTGAATCAAATGTTTCTTTCCGAGTCAGATGCCCATAATTGATTTACCAAACACCTTTTGCTGACCGAGTCAACCAAAAATATTTGACCCGACTCGGTCAGACACATATCAAACAGGTCCTTAGTGGTCTAACAAACGAGTTGCTATATTGTTAGACTTGATTATTTTTTCTCAACCTAAATCGTGAAATAAACAATTTGAACGTGGTTCAACATATTTTATTCTTAAAATATAAATAACGTAAAGAAATGATTATATTTAGTTAAATAAGTTACAAATTAAAATAGTTGTTCAAAGTTTAGAAAAAAAAAATACAAATATAAATACAAGTCGATTGTTTTTTATGATAAAAACAAACGAAAAAAAAAAGGATTTTATGTTTTTTTGTTTGGAACGACGAGTATAATGAAAAGTGTACGAGGTGCTATGCTACCAATAAGTTACATTAAAGAAACAATATTAACTCAGTGTTGGAGTCAACCAACCCAATTATTTTTAGGTTTTTTTTTCTCATATTAGAAAACCACAACAAAAATTAAGAGACTAGGTAATAAAAAATAATTGTTTTCCTTTTCTTAACCTCCAATATTTATGTCATTTTGAAATTTCCAAATCACTGACAAGCAACAAATGCATCTAGACATTTCTATGGTAAGGATGTAAGCCTTAAATAATTCTCGCAAACAACTATTGATTCAAAGTTAACAATAGTTGATATGTCTAGATTCCACCACCTTAGACATGAAGTGGGCAAGAAAAAAGAATATGATCCAACGTCTCTATATTGTTACGTGACTCATACTGTCATACAATAAGGAATCCAAATCAACTTTGGAGTTGTCTAAATTGATCTTAGTTGGTAGCTTTTCCAATCTCATTCTCCAAGACAAATCTTTCACCTTGATTGGTACCAAGTTGTTCCAATGAATAAGTAATCTCCCCCAGCTACTTGTTGACTACATAAATGTTTTCTTCTTGCCATGTCATCATGTCAAGCTCTTTCCGTTTGATTATGCTTCTTGACTTGACTTATTATAAAAACAACTAACATCTAAATGAAAATCGATTAGTTATCTACCAAAGAAGATAGAGAGTTGCATATACTAGAAACAAGTCACTAATAATATTTAACCAAGTAACATTGCAAAACTCTCACGATGTTTAAGAATTCGTCTATGATTTTTTTATGGCAATTTGATCGAGAAAGTACATTAGAAGAGAGAGAGCTATTTTTTTATGGCAATTTGGTCAACCCATGTCTATGTTACTCTACAACCATGACTTGATATATGTACAAAAGTCAACACAAAATAAAATCACGTCAACAAGAAAGATTCATTGCAGTTGTATTTCATTGATAACATTTATGCATTCATTCAAGTGCATATTGGTACTAATTGACCATACTAACCTCAACAAGAAAGATTCATTGCAATTATATTTCATTGGTCACTATATAGAAATTAAGGGAAAATGACTTAAAAGCCCAACGAAGTTTCCATACCGTTTAAAAAACTCCAATCATGTTTTGTCTGTTCAAAAAAACCCAACAAACTTAACATTTTATCTAAAAAGCCCAACTAAGTTACACTTTTTCGAAAGTCAAATAAGGAAAACAGATGACGTGGCTTATTACCGTATCGGAAAAATGACTTGTTAGACCAACGAAGTTTTCAAAACGTTTAAAAAACTTCAATCATATTTTGACTGTTCAAAAAAAACCCAACGAACTTAAACAAAACAAAATTTGAATTTTCTAAACGGTTTGAAACTTTGTTGGACTTTTTAGACAAAATGTTAGGTTCGTTGGGTTTTTTTGAACAGACAAAATATGATTGGGGTTTTTCGAATAGTTTGAAAACTTCGTTGGGCGTTTAAGTCATTTTCCTTAGAAATTAAAGTAAAAGCACAATAAGTCAATAATACAGTGAAAATATATTGCTATCTATTACAATTAAACCTTTTTATCTATTTATTATTACATTTTTTAATAATTTGTCGTATATGTATGGTAACAAGTAATACTTTAGTGTTTTGTTGAATCAAACGTTTCACGAATTGGTATAAAAATAACCGTTAGTCGAACCGGAAAAGCAAAAGTGAAACGATCATTTTCCTTTTGTTTTACTTCTTTCTTTTCCTTTTTTCCTTTTAGTTGTTGTTGCACGTCTTTTTGCTGACTTTTTTTAAAAGGTCAATAAAATAGTACTAAATATTTTTAGTAATGGCCTGATCCTCTCAACATTGGATCCACAACTCGCCTTTACTTACTCCCTTCCAAGTTATAAATAAGATATAATATGAACTAAACCAACCAAATTTTAACTTATATTTTAATTTCATATTAAAAATAATATATATATATATATATATATATATATATATATATATATATATATATATATATATATATATATTACCTCTTTGAGATTTTTAATTAAACATTTTAAACTTAAAACTATAAAATTACTTTATAACTTGTGCATAAAAGCAAAATGGGGATATTAGTACCATGGTATCTCAAATTTAATATTATAAACATGTTAAATTTATTATTGCATTAGAGGTAAATTATATATATATATATATATATATATATATATATATATATATATATATATATATATATATATATATAATAAATTTACCCAAATTACTTAGACGAGTTAATTGTTTAGCACAAAAAAAGCATGTCATTATGATTATACCAATTCTTGAAACGTTTGATTCAGCAAAGAGAAATTAAATTGTTCTTAATTTTTTATGCTTACAAATATTCTTATCCACTAATATTATGACACGTGTCATTATTTCACAATCCAATTTGATTTGATTTGATATATTACTAACTAGGTGTAAAACTCATGTATTATATAGGTTAATTAAAAAAATTAAATATAAATGTTTAAATATTTAAAAACTTTGGATTTATAAGAAATAAGAAAAATAATGAATTATTATAATTGATTTTTTTTATCTTTTAAATTTAAATAGATAAACAAAATAAACTAATGGGCTTTAATTTGGAAATTTTAAAATAAGAAAGTAAAAAAGCCATTTTACATAATATACCATACGATAATACAAACTTAAGGTTTTTCTTTTAAACAAAAAACTTAGAAGTAAAACAGCCATTTTACATAATATTTAGCAAAAAGCTCCAAAATACTTTAACAAATTTACTTAATTATTTTTTACAAATCGTGAATTTCATATATGTACAAACAAAATATCATATTTGTTCACCCTTAAACCTATATCATATTTACCTTTTTTAACTTTTAAAATAATATATTTATCCATTTTTTTAAAAAAAAATTAATCATGTTCTAGATTTTATAATCATTTTAATATTTAAAAATAGAATAGATTAACCAAACCTTAAATAATAAAACTATTTTGACATAAAATAGATTGACCTTATTGCACTCAACTCTCTTAACCCTCGCATTGTAACACATATTTGGGAGTGTAAGGGTGTGGGGTATCCTCACGAGTGGTTTATATATGAAAAGAAGATCACGTAGATTTTTACCATTTCACAACCAAACCACCAGGTTTTAAAAATGGTGTTCACCGTTGGATTAGTGGTGAAGATGCAAAAAGAAGAGAAAGATAAAGAGAGACCGTGTAGCACCTGGTTCCTGGTATGTAAATCTTATTTGAGTATTTTCCATTTTTAGCCTTGGACTCGGCGAGTCATAGGACCGACTCGCCGAGTAGGGACGGGACGCGGGATACGTTTAAGTTGGCGACTCGGCGAGTCCATATCCTGGACTCGGCGAGTCACCGCTGTTGGATGAAACCCTAAGTTTCAGGGGTTTGCACCCTATTTAAACAACATATCCGCCCCAACTCTGTCCCCATTCACTCTCAGAGCCCTGTGTCTTTCTCTAGCCGTGTTTCCTTGTGAGTTTGAAGTGTCTTTGTGGTGCTCTTGAAGTTTTTGAGGGAAAAGAAGAGGGAATCAAGAAGAGGAGAAGGAGGCCAAGCATCTCTGTGTTATTCTAACGTTTCCACTAAGGTATAGCTCGTTTCCCCTCTGTTTTTAAGCTTATTGTCCCTTATAGCTCCATTAAAGTCCTTTTTGAGCCGTTTCCTAGATTGTGTATGCTTGAGGGTTCGTAATAAGTTGATTGGCCTCTAGATCTGGACAAGATTGAGCTCCAGGAGCTCAGATCTGTTAGCTTTATGGACCCATGTTGCTTGTTTACCCAAGATCTACCATTTTGAGTGCATTTGGAACCCTAAAAACCACATTGGTAAGTATCTACACGTAAAGTTGGAAACTTTACGTGTGATTCGTGTCCTAGGAGTCCAGATCTGTGAATGGCATGGACTGGAATCGAGCAAATCTGTGTATTTTATGAGTGCATGGCAACGACTCGGCGAGTCTGCTCGCAAGTCTCCGAGTTGTCCCCTTTTTGCTGTATCGAGTTTGAGCAGTGAGTTACAGGGTGTGACTCGGTGAGTTGGAAGCTGAACTCACCCATGGTAGGACTCGGCGAGTCATGGCATGGCTCGACGAGTCCAAGGCAATCTTCATAGATCAAGAACAGACTCGGCGAGTTGTTCATACAACTCGGCAAGTCTAAGCATGAGTGTTCATCGGATGAAGATGAACTCGGCGAGTTGTTCATACAACTCGGCGAGTAGGATGAAGGACTTGAATCTCAAGTCTAGAAGGAGAGCTCATCGAGTCAGAGCCCAACTCAACGAGTAGGGTCGGGATTCAGGTCAGATGATTCGCTAGGGAATCGGCGAGTCGGCAAGCCAACTCGGCGAGTCGAGTCAACTGAAAGTTGACTCTGACTTGGTTTTAAGACATGATCAGGGGTAAAATGGACATTTTACCCAAAGGACAGTTAGTAGTGTTTGATTGAGTATGTTGTGGGAATTGCAACCGGAGGATTCCGGAGCAGCGGCAACATCAGTAGGCAATCAGTTCCCGATCAGATCAGCAACTACTTTGAGGTGAGTTACCTTCCAGTAGTGGTGGATCTACGGCCACAATGCCGGCCCACCAGTAGGAGTTGTATGGAGATGATTGTCTTTGTGATATTCATCTAAGGGATTACTACTATTTGTGTTGCATTTACGTACTAGTGATAGTAGGGGGAGATAGTCCCCAAGATATCCGGTCGATAGGGCCGAAGGGGTAGTCATACCCAGCCATGTTAGATAGATTCTGATATTGTGTTACATGTTATGTGGTAGTGGTAGAGGGGGACATGGTTTCCTCAGTATCTGGTCGAGAGGATCGAAGGGTAGGCCAGCACCCAGATATGCTAGGCAGTATCCGGTCGAGAGAACCGAAGGGGAGGCCAGCACCCAGATATGCTAGGCAGTATCCGGTCGAGAGGACCGAAGGGGTAGGTCGGGCACCCAGATATGCCTGACAATTTACGTATGTTATGTGATTATGTGGTATGTGGTACAGTGGGGGAACTCACTAAGCTTTGTGCTTACGTTTTTCATTTGTTGTTTCAGGTACCTCTTCAGCCAAGGGGAAGGAGTCGGTGCGGTAGCAGCATGTTACACACACCCTCGTTTCCGCATCTATGTGTTTTACCTAGGATTGATACTCTGATATGTTGACCATTTATCTTTGTGAATGTGAAATGGTTTAACTGAACAATGTTTTAATTACTAATGTTTCCTAAAGTAATGTTTTAAAAACAAAATTTTTAGATGTGAAAATTGGGTCGTTACAAGTTGGTATCAGAGCCCAGGTTTGAGGTATTCGGACTCACCTTCGGGGATGTCTGAACTCAAATCGAGGGATTAAAAGATTTTTAAAAAGAAAATGTTTTCTAAAATTGAGAAAAGAGTTTAAGAAAGAACGAAGTGTGTGATGTGCGCGACTGGCCGAGCTCAAGTAAGTATTCCCCAAAGTACCCATACAAGTTTATGCTATGTTTATCAGCTTTTGTAGAATAGCATGCTAGAATAGGACTAAGGATCTAGGAGTGATGCCTTATGTGCCTGCTTTATGTGTTCCAGCTGTATGAGAATTGCATGATAGTATATAGTAGACAGCAGTAGGGTAGCCTGATAGGGCGTGCCTGATAGTGTGAGTTAGCACGGTGTGCTAGTTCAGTTTCTCTCTATGAGAGCGGAATTGCTTGAGGTTGTTTCCCTTGTCTGAATGCTGCTTGCTTCGTGCGACGTGGGACTCCGAATAATGGGAGTTAGCCATTAGGCGAATACGTCATGTCACATGTGATCAGAGTTGAATAATCTTAGAGTACCGGATTTGATCCTACTGCACAGCTCTTGTTTGAGTCCAACCGTTGTAGGGACGAGTCAGGTACTCGAAGGATTATCTGAGTCTCGTTGCATGTGATGGTATTCGGGTGATGGCTAATTGGCATTACAAGGAGGCCTGCTGCAGCTGAGGACTGGATCTAGTAGAGTCAGAGATTTCCTAGGGCGAGCCTGGGATGAGTATAGTAGTGATCATCCTTAGTGAAAGGGATCTGGTGGAGTCGAGGCAGTCCTTGAAAAAGGTACGGATAGATGTGGAAGGTAGTATGGGCCCGTACTACTGAAAGCAGAGGATCCGTACCCTAACCAAGGAAGGCCAAGACAAGACCAGGGAACTTGTAAGTAGCGGTGATCCCTCAGGAAGTATCAGTATCTCTAATGATTGTTATTTATGTATTGCAGAATGGTGGTACTTCGATCGAGACCGGTGGATGGCGGTTCAGGAGATGGGTCAGGTTCGGGATTAGGTTCCGAGCCGGTAGATGAGGGGCTACGTGAGTTCATCACGTCAGAGATCACCAGGGGTATCCTTGAGTCGACTCCTATTATCTTCGGGTCGATCAAGGAAGGGATCATGGAGTTGATGGAGGATCACCTGCGGGCATTCAGGAGTGATTTGGCATCTAGCCAGTCAGGGTCACGCACACTGTCCTTCAAGGACTTCAGGGGCAGTGGTGCGTTGGATTTCCATGGGGTAAAAGACCCCATTGCTGCTAGGCGTTGGATTGCAGACATCGAGTCTGTACAGTTGATTAGCTTCTGTCCCGAGGGGTCGAAGGTGAGGTATGCAGTAGGATGTTTACGGGACCGAGCCCGGGATTGGTGGGAGTCAGTGGGTGACTCGTTGGGAGCCTCAGCTATCGAGGCTATGACCTGGTCGGACTTTGTGACTAGGTTCAGGGCAGAGTTTGCACCGGCTGTCGAGCTTCAGCACCTGGCCAGGGAGTTCCTGGACATGAGACAGACGACGGAGACTGTGGTGGAGATCACCGCCAAGTTCCGAGAAAGGGCTTTGTTGGTGCCCCAGTATGCTGGTGACGAGGATATGAGGAGGACTCGTTATCACGATATGCTACGAGCTGACATCCGGGAGCATGTTAGCTTTTCGGCTTGCCCTACCTTGGACTCTATGATTGCCAGGGCGAGGGAGAGGGAGATAGATTTAGAGTATATCCGGAAACGGAAGTCAGAGGAGGGTCAGACAGGAAGGGCTTCGGGAAAGAAGCCCAAGGGATCAGATGTGGGGTCGAAAGGCCAACAGGGACGGGGACGCTGCCGGAAATGCAGCAAGTCGCACGAGGGGGCGTGCAGGATGGGATCATCAGGCTGCTACAAGTGCGGCAAGTCTAGACATATCAGCAGGGATTGCACTGCTCCGGCAGCAGTTATTCAGACATCAGAGTTGCTGTGCTTCCACTGCAACCAGAGGGGCCACAAGAGGGCCAGTTGCCCCCAGTTGACAGTTTCAGCGCCGGTGAAGGCGCCAGCTCCAACGACCCTGCGGATCACGGATGGCCGGCAGGGCAAGGCAGAGGCTCCGGTGGTGAGGATCCGAGCATTCCAGTTGACTACCGATGAGGCACGCGCCGCACCCGATGTGGTGACGGGTATGATTCTTTCCCTCTATCCTTTGTTTTATAATGTTATGATATTGATATGTGCTCCGTATGTATATGTATGCATTAGGATCGTTCCATGTGAACGGCATCCCAGTTCAGGTATTGTTCGACTCGGGTGCATCTCGATCGTTTGTTTCTCTTGCGCTTAGCAAGAGGTTCCATGAGACTTCAGGCGAGTTAGATTGCCCTTTAGAGGTAGAGATTGTTGATGATCGATCGGTGCGAGCATCGATGGTGTTTCAAGATTGCGTTCTGTGTTTGTTTGAGGAGCGTTACCTGGTAGACTTGGTTCCCATTCCATTGCGTGGGAACAAGGTGATTATTGGCATGGATTGGTTGAGCCCTAATGGGGTGGTGATAGACTGCGCGCAGCAGCTAGTGCGGGTCAGGACCCCAAGCGGGGGAGAGTTAGTGATTCATGGCGAGAGGCTGCAGTGTGGACCCACTATATGTTCAGCAGCGAGGGTTAGACGCTATCTTCAGCAGGGATGCGCAGGATATGTCGCGTATGTGATGGATACCCGGGAGGCGGGTAAGGCGACAGTGAGCGAGGTTTCGGTGGTTCGATATTTTGCAGATGTTTTCCCGAAGGAGCTACCTGGGATACCTCCGGAGCGACAGGTGGAGTTCAGGATTGACCTTATCCCCGATGCGGCTCCGATAGCCAAAGCACCGTATCGGTTGGCTCCTTCCGAGATGCAGGAGTTGTCTACGCAGCTGCAGGAGCTGCTAGACAAGGGATTCATTCGTCTGAGCAGTTCGCCTTGGGGAGCCCCGATTCTATTTGTGAAGAAGAAAGATGGGTCGCATCGGATGTGTATAGATTACCGGGAGTTGAACAAGGTAACGGTGAAGAACCGTTACCCACTCCCGAGGATTGATGACCTCTTTGACCAACTTCAGGGAGCATCTTGGTTCTCCAAGATTGACTTGCGTTCGGGTTATCATCAGATGAGGGTTAGGGAGGAGGATACGCAGAAGACCGCGTTTCGGACACGCTATGGCCATTATGAGTTTGTGGTGATGTCGTTCGGGCTCATTAATGCTCCTGCTGCGTTCATGGACCTCATGAACCGCATTTGCAGACTGATGCTGGATCGGTCTGTGATAGTCTTTATCGATGACATCTTGGTTTATTCCAAGACTCAGGAGGAGCATGAGGAGCATCTGACAGAGGTGTTGGAGGCCCTGAGGAGGGAGAGCTTGTATGCCAAGTTCTCCAAGTGTGAGTTCTGGTTGCGCGAGGTGTAATTTCTTGGACACCTCGTCAACCAGAACGGGATTCTGGTCGATCCGGCCAAGGTCGAGGCCGTGATGAGATGGGAGGTTCCGAAGTCTCCATCTGAGATTCGGAGTTTCCTAGAATTAGCGGGCTACTATCGGAGATTTATTCAGGATTTCTCCAAGATAGCCATACCCCTGATACGGCTGACGAAGAAAGCCGTGGTCTTTCGGTGGGGACCCGAGCAGCAGGCTGCATTTGAGACACTGAGACAGAGATTATGCGAGGCGCCGATCTTAGCCTTGCCAGAGGGCATAGAGGATTTTGTGGTTTACTGTGATGCGTCCATTTTAGGGTTGGGCGCAGTTCTGATGCAAAGGGGGCATGTCATTGCCTACGCTTCGAGGCAGCTCAAGCCTCACAAGGCGAACTACCCGACGCATGATTTGGAGTTGGGGGTTGTGGTTTTTGCCCTCAAGATTTGGCGACATTACCTCTACGGGGTTCGTTGTACCATCTACACGGACCACAAGAGTCTGAGGTATCTCATGGATCAGCCGAATCTGAACATGAGGCAGCGTCGGTGGTTGGATGTGGTGAAGGATTATGATTGCGAGATCCTTTACCACCCGAGGAAGGCCAACGTGGTGGCCGATGCGCTTAGCCGCAAGGCGGCACCGATCAGGGACGTATGCATGAGGATGACCGTAGTGACTTCCCTATTGGAGCGAATTCGGGAGGCTCAACAGGAGGCTATCAAGGAGGAGCATTGGAAGAGCGAGCGCGTGGTGGGTCAAGTGTCCTCCTTTGATTATGATAGCCGAGGACTATTGACACTACACCGTAGGGTGTGGGTGCCGTATCACGGAGGCGTGCGCCATATTTTGATGGAGGAGGCGCACAAGTCCCGATTCTCTATTCATCCCGGGGCGACGAAGATGTATAGGGATCTTCGTCTGGATTATTGGTGGCCCTGCATGAAGCGGGATGTGGCATGGTACGTTGAGCGGTGCTTGACCTGCAGGAAGGTCAAGGCCGAACATCAGAGACCGCATGGTAAGATGCAGCCGTTGGACATTCCACTGTGGAAATGGGAAGATATCACAATGGATTTTATTACAAAGCTTCCCAGGACCGCGCGTGGAGTGGATTCAATTTGGGTCATCGTGGATTGACTGACTAAGAGTGCTCACTTTATTCCGATTCAGGAGAGCATATCGGCCGAGAAATTAGCCGACATCTATATCAGGGAGATCATGGCGCGGCACGGGGTGCCGGTATCGGTGATCTCGGACAGGGATGTGCGTTTTACTTCTAGGTTTTGGAAGAGATTTCATGACGAGTTGGGCACTCGTTTGCATTTTAGCACCGCCTTTCACCCGCAGACGGATGGCCAGAGCGAGCGGACCATCCAAACTTTGGAGGATATGTTGTGGGCATGCATGCTAGACTTTGGTGGTAGCTGGGATACCTATCTTCCCCTGGCCGAGTTCTCATACAACAACAGCTATCACGCGAGTATTGACCGTCCTACTTTTGAGCTGTTGTACGGAAGAAGGTGCAGGACCCCGATATGCTGGGGTGAAGTTGGCCAGAGAGTCATGGGGAGCACCGAAGTGGTGCTCAAGACGACCGAGAGGATCCAGAAGGTCCGGAGCAGGCTTCAGACCGCTCAGAGCCGGCAGAAAAGTTACCCCGAAAAGCATCGATCCGACCTGGAGTTCCAAGTCGGAGATATGGTTCTCCTGAAGGTGTCGCCTTGGAAAGGCGTCATTCGATTCAGGAAGCGGGGCAAGTTGGGCCCGAGATTCATCGGACCGTTCAGGGTTGTATCCCGGGTGGGCAAGGTGGCGTATAGGCTGGATCTGCCAGCCGAGCTCAGCCAGATCCACAACACTTTCCATGTTTCTCAGCTGCGGAAGTGCCTAGTGGACGATTCAGCGGTAGTGCCGTTAGAGGATATTCAGGTTGATGACAGCCTGAATTACATTGAGCGCCCAATCGCAACCCTCGACAGGAAGTCGAAGGATTTGAGGAACAAGAGGGTGGATCTAGTAAAGGTGCAATGGAAGCACCGCAGGGGTTCGGAATGGACTTGGGAGCCGGTGGACGAGATGATGGAGCATTACCCCAAGTTGTTTCAGGATCAAGCAGCAGACTTCGAGGACGAAGTCTAAAATAAGTGGGGGAGATTTGTAGCACCTGGTTCCTGGTATGTAAATCTTATTTGAGTATTTTCAATTTTTAGCCTTGGACTCGGCGAGTCATAAGACCAACTCGCCGAGTAGCGACGGGACCCGGGACACGTTTAAGTTGGCGACTCGGCGAGTCCATATCCTGGACTCGGCGAGTCACCGCTGTTGGATGAAACCCTAAATTTCAGGGGTTTGCACCCTATTTAAACAACATACCCGCCCCAACTCTGTCCCCATTCACTCTCAGAGCCCTGTGTCTTTCTCTAGCCGTGTTTCCTTGTGAGTTTGAAGTGTCTTTGTGGTGCTCTTGAAGTTTTTAAGGGAAAAGAAGAGGGAATCAAGAAGAGGAGAAGGAGGCCAAGCATCTCTGTGTCATTCCAACATTTCCCCTAAGGTATAGCTCGTTTCCCCTCTGTTTTTAAGCTTATTGTCCCTTATAGCTCCATTAAAGTCCTTTTTGAGCCGTTTCCTAGATTGTGTATGCTTGAGGGTTCGTAATAAGTTGATTGGCCTCTAGATCTGGACAAGATTGAGCTCCAGGAGCTCAGATCTGTTAGCTTTATGGACCCATGTTGCTTGTTTACCCAAGATCTACCATTTTGAGTACATTTGGAACCCTAAAAACCACATTGGTAAGTATCTACACATAAAGTTGGAAACTTTACGTGTGATTCATGTCCTAGGAGTCCAGATATGTGAATGGCATGGACTGGAATCGAGCAAATCTGTGTATTTTATGAGTGCATGGCAACGACTCGGCGAGTCGTTTATATGACTCGGCGAGTCTGCTCGCGAGTCTCCGAGTTGTCCCCTTTTTGCTGTATCGAGTTTAAGCAGTGAATCACAGGGTGTGACTCGGTGAGTTGGAAGCTGAACTCACCCATGGTAGGACTCGGCGAGTCATGACCTGGCTCGGCGAGTCCAAGGCAATCTTCATAGATCAAGAACAGACTCGGCGAGTTGTTCATACAACTCGACGAGTTGTTCATACAACTCGGCGAGTAGGATGAAGGACTTGAATCTCAAGTCTAGAAGGAGAGCTCGTCGAGTCAGAGCCCAACTTGACGAGTAGGGTCGGGATTCAGGTCAGACGATTTGCTAGGGACTCGGCGAGTCGGTAAGCCAACTCGGCGAGTCGAGTCAACTGAAAGTTAACTCTGACTTGGTTTTAAGACATGATCAGGGGTAAAATGGACATTTTACCCAAAGGACAGTTAGCGGTGTTTGATTGAGTATGTTGTGGGAATTGCAGCTGGAGGATTTCCGGAGCAGCGGCAGCATCAGTAGGCAATCAATTCCGGATCAAATCAGCAACTACTTTGAGGTGAGTTACCTTCCAGTAGCGGTGGGTCTACGACCACAATGCCGGCCCACCAGTAGGAGTTGTATGTAGATGATTGTCTTTGTGATATTCATCTAAGGGATTACTACTATCTGTGTTGCATTTACGTACTAGTGACAGTAGGGGGAGATAGTCCCCAAGGTATCCGGTCGATAGGGCCGAAGGGGTAGTCATACCCAACCATGTTAGATAGATTCTGATATTATGTTACGTGTTATGTGGTAGTGGTAGAGGGGGACATGGTTTCCTCAGTATCCGGTCGAGAGGACCGAAGGGGAGGCCAGCACCCAGATATGCTAGGCAGTATCCGGTCGAGAGGGCCAAAGGGGAGGCCAGCACCCAGATATGCTAGGCAGTATCCGGTCGAGAGGACCGAAGGGGTAGGTCGGGCACCCATATATGCCTGACAATTTACGTATGTTATGTGATTATGTGGTATGTGGTACAGTGGGGGAACTCACTAAGCTTTGTGCTTACGTTTTTCAGTTGTTGTTTTAGGTACCTCTTCAGCTAAGGGGAAGGAGCCGATGCGGTAACAGCATGTCACACACACCCTCGTTTCCGCATCTATGTGTTTTACCTGGGATTGATACTCTGATATGTTGACCATTTATCTTTGTGAATGTGAAATGGTTTAACTGAACAATGTTTTAATTACTAATATTTCCTAAAGTAATGTTTTAAAAACAAAATTTTTAGACGTGAAAATTGGGTCGTTACAGACCGATGTTGCTGTCATTTTCCTATTGAGTATCTTCTTCCGTTTCCATGGAGACGCCACAACCAAACCACCGGGTTGGGGGCGATGTTCACGCGTCCTTAGCCCCTCCAACTCAGCGCTTCACGTGTGGAGAGCTATTCATTCCGGATAGCCTAAGAGTCCAATATATACAGTTTGATTGGTTTACTCTTGTGGTTCACCTAAAAGTTTGAATGTCGTGTTTCCATCTTTGTTTTTAATTAATCTATTTAGTTATAACCTAAAACTAATTGTTATGAATATCACTTGTATATGAAAGAGGTGGCGCCATGTATGTAAATTTGTTACCATGCAAAGGAGGTTCAAAACATGAAGACACAAAAGCCATAATGTGAGCATACTCATTTATTTTATAAAACGATCTATAAATCTATTAAACCACGTTTATAATTTTCTTATCAGGAGGTAATTAAAAGAGCTCATTCTTTGAGGAGGTAATTAAAAGAGCTCATTCTTTGCTGGTGACTTCTCTCTTATGATTAATTCGTTAGGACATAAATTAAGGACAGATTCAACACATGTAACTCTTGTATTATTATAAAATAATAGTTTAGTAAGATTATGATTAGATGATATTATAATTATAGTTCTGTTACTATGCTAGAATGGGGATGAAATAACATCATTATTTTTATTAAAATTACGTTTGACATAAAATGGAACGTAGTAACAGATTTTGTAACGTCAGTGTTTCCCGTTAGAAAATTAATAAAATGATGTAATAGTTAAGGTCAACAATTGTAACCTTTTTGATATAACAAAGAAGAAATATATGTTCTATGTGTAATTATTTATAGTATACGTGCTTATAGCAATATAATAAAATAAAAATAAAATACACGTCTAAATAGAATAACAATTAGGACGAATATCATTGATCAAAGTTGAAGTAGTCGTAACAAGGAATCTAGAGATATAAGGTATGCCTAAATCGGACTTATAACGAAAATGTTATGATCCATTGAAGTTTCGCGATTCGACAATACGCGTCGTAAAAAGTAAAAATTTTTAGGTTGCTTTTTAGCATTACTGATCTAAACAAAATTCGTAGTAAACATGGAACCGAGAAGTGTGTATATAGGGAACATTCAAATCTGACTTCATGAAAGGAAGTTATGATTTTTTTAAGATTCAGCATAACAGTATGCAACTCAGAAATCGAATTATAGATCGGTTGATTATTAACTTAAATTATCTAAACGAGAGTTGAAAATCTTGTTAATAGGAGTTCAAAGATATAAAGACAGTCGGAAACGGATGTCCGATGACAAAGTTATGCATTTTATATGAGTTTTAACAATCTAAGCCTATGTGAAAAAAAAAAATTCAAAATTAGCCGACAGAGTCTAAACGAAAGTTGTAGATCCCCTCGATAGCTACGCGTGGATATAAAGAACGTAAAAAATATAGTGCATATAGCGAAGTTATGTAGGGTGTTGTTTGTTTTTTCGAAAGGAAAATGCTTGATGTCTGCGGACCACCTCTGCAACCCTATGTAACAGAAAATGTGGAACAAACGGCTATAACATTTAATAAAAAGTTTGTATGTTGTTTAACGTCTATAGACTGTCGCAGTAAGTTAAAGTAAGGCGTGAATAGGTGTGAAGTAGTTGGTTTAGTGTTGCGCCACACAACACATGCACAACAGTTTTTAAGTCACAAGTCTTCTGAAAAACAAACAACTGCAAATGGTCAAATGTTGCGCGTGTGCTGCGTAGCGTAGCAATAAGTGGTATGAAGTGGTTTTTTAGAATAAACAAAAATCACCTAATTTTGAAGTTTGAGATTCGTTTCACGTGTCTTGCGCACAACCTTTTAGAAGCCAACCATATCGCCTACACAGATCCAGAAACTTGTCAACACACTTGAGGAGCCACATCAACCATGTGCACGACATGCATGGACCTTGCGTGGCGCGCATATCTGGGTTCCAACCTATAAATAGCTCATTTGTGCTCCTTCCATTCCCTATATCTCCTCTGCAACTCTCTCTCAAATTCTACTTCTTTTGGTCTGAGATTCTCTTATTACTTTGTATATTTAGGCAAGTTCTGAGGTCCATAGGAGCCCGACATTTAGTAGCTATCAACCCGAAGTTCCCCCAGTGTAATTTCCAGACTTTTGTCTAGGGAATCCTATTAAGTTAGCTTACACTCTATCTCATTTTGATGTAATTTATATTTAAATTCATAGTCGTTGTTAAGGACTAGAATGTCATGTTGGCTTGGTTGTTGGATTTTAGAAAATCTATTATGCTGAAAGATCATGCCTCCCAACTGTCCTGTCTGACTGATCCTTACTTGATATAACTATAAGTATTTATTGGAATTGATGGTTCTAGACTATTTTCAGTCATGTAGCATATTAGGCTATGACTTAGTGACAATAATACAAAATACAAAATATAAAAGAATTTAATTATTATGGGTTGAAAACCCTATTGCTCACCAGGTTTTCAAGTTTGACTCACTCAGTTTTTTGTATTACAGGTAGTGACACGAGAGTACATGTGTGATGATCACATGAGATATTTATAGATTATAGACCAGTAGAATAATATATGTTTGTAAGGCATGTATTATTTACTTTTATGCTTATGTACTGTTTTAACGATTACATCCCAACGTTTTTAATATAAATAAAATATATTTCTTTGGAAATGTTTTGATAATATCTTTATCATATTTTTTGGAATAAATTCCGAAATATTATATTTCAAAAAGGATACTCTAATTTTAAATAAGCATAAATAACTTTTTTTTTATGACCGTGAAATTAGGGATGCCACAGATTTAGATCTATCATAGTGAGTGACTTCATTTTCCTTGAAACTTACATCACTACCACTTGTTCTCTACTTGTCCTCACTATAATTCCCAAAGGATCAACAATTGCGATCGATGAGGAGTAAACTACCAACGAATTAGGACCGATGTTTGTGGTATTATCAACAATTGTAGATTTACGTCGTCTCCTTAATACACTTCAAGAGTTCAAGAAAGGTTAATCTAGTTAAAGGAAATACCGCCAATCCATTTTATCTAAAAAGAGTTTTATCATTTAAGAGCAATATGACCAATCTACTCCTTTTTTTTTTTTTAAATTAAAATTATTATAAAATCTGAAAACCGATTAAAACATTTTAAAAATTGTTTATAAAAAGATTTTCTACAAATACGATATTTCAAATATTAAAAAAAATAAATATGATATTTAGATTTAAAGGTGCTCAAATATGATTGAAACATAATTAATGATAATGTATCATTTGTGAATGATCATATAAATCCCATAGTAAAAACTTATTTAATACCTTCGATTATAATTAATTAAAAATCACAAACTCAATAGGTTTAATTATTTGATAAAACACAATTAATGATAATGTACCATTTTTGATGATCATATGATACAATTTTTTTTGAATGATTATATGATACAATGGTTTGATTAAACCTCAATTAATAATGTCTAAATTTGTTTGACCTTTTTAGTAACAGAAATTAAATATTATCCTATATTTTTTTTCTTCCTATTATCCTTCTACCCTATCAAACAGGTGGATTAAATTATTATTAATTTTATTAAATGCGACATATATCAACATTTAATTTCTCGTTTAATAATGCAAGCCCTTCAACACGGGTCAAATGAAAAATAAATTCATAAATAAATATATCCTTTTATATGACTGTTATAGTTTAGAAAATTAATTCTTTAATATTATATTTTTATTTTAGTAAAGCTTTTTTACATAATTTTATACATTTTAAAAGCTTTTAGATACACATATAAAATATTTATATATAAATAAAAACAATAACTTTTACCTTTCAGATAATAGCTACCATCTCGATTAGTTTTGCCGAACACCTTCATAATAAATGGTTTTGCTTGAATAAACTTGTTCAAATTTCAAGAGCTTTTAACTTTTATATATATATATATATATATATATATATATATATATATATATATATATATATATATATATATATATATATATATATATATATATATATAAATTTATTTTTAACTATCTTTCACTTAATAAACAAATTTAATAAAATGGTCATTGTGGTTATCCTATATGGATTTTGTCAAAAAAAAGTTTGGTGGTGTCCACAAATGTTAAAATCAACTTTTCGGTTATTAAATGTTTTAAAATAACAATTTTATCTTTACTGTAACCAAACTATATAAGAACCATTTCTATATGTATTCTTTTTAATTTTATTGGATTATTATGCATTAATTCTTTTTAATTATTCATTTTTTTAATTTCTTTTTATTGGATTAATTCTTTTTATTGGATTATTAAATATTAATAAATATTATTTTTAATATATATAATTTATATATTAATAAATATTATTTTTTTTGGATAATTAATTTATTTTAAATAATTCTTTTTTAATTTATTTTTTATTGGATTATTATATATTAATAAATATTATTTTTAATGTATAATATTTATATATTAATAAATATTAATTTGTTGAATTATTATTGTTATTTTATTTTATTTTTATTTGATTTTTTTTTGGAGAACACCACCACAATTCTAATTTATTTTAAAAAAATATCACCCATCCCACTAATATTGGGCTGGGTGATGGTGTTGGTTTTTTATGGGTGTTGAATCCATCAAAAAATAAGACTATGTTTGACGTACTAGCTGAAAAGTTAGTTGATAGCTGGAAAGCTAGCTGTTATATGAAAAGATAGTTAATAGCTTAAACGTTAGCTGATAAAATTTGACGTTTGGTAAAACTAGCTGAAAAGAAAAGATAGATTGAAGTTATTAAATGACATTAAAGGGCATTTAAAAGAGTATGTTTTCTATAATTATTTAAAGGGTATATTTAATATTTTTTTAAAAAGCTCATGAAAAGATACTTTAAGTAGCATTTTAAAAAACTAGCTTATAAGTTATTTTTTAGCTGTCAAACATGACAACTTAAAAAAACTTGAAAAATAAGCTAGCTTTGGCGCACCAAACACAACCTAAATCCTATTTGCATGTATGATTTAAACATAATAGTAAGAGTGACAAACATGGTCAATTCTTAGGGATTGGGTTTTACTCCATAAATACACAAAAAATAATCATATTTTATTCTAGGGCATAAAAAGTAAATATGGAGAATTTGAAACAAGTAAACTAAACTAACATACAGTAAAATAAATACTAGAAATAAGAGACACAATATGGTTCCAAGTTATTCTCACAAACTCAGAAGCATAAAAACATGCAATTTTAGTTTACATCGAAGTTAATCCTATCACATAACCAATTCGATGTGTGTCACTTAGCCTCAATTAATAAAATTATTATGAGTTTTACAAATCAAGTAACGAGAATGAACTAAGCCCAATTCAAACAGCCAACATGAACCGAATCAAGAATCAAACGTTAGGTTATAACAAAACTAAAACGACTAAAAAGAATAATAACATAACATCAAATCATTTAGTTTACTATTTAAAAAGTGAGTTCTAACTACAAATTCGGATGTGTTAACTCAACTTGAAAAATAATAAACTAAAAATAACATAATCGAAGTTTGTATTATAATCGTATAATTGTTGGAAAACATGATCATAAGTTATGATTGTGTAATATTTACTCGACCACATTTTAGGTTGATCAGACTTATTAATGAGTTTACAAAATAATAAATCATATTTGTCTAGCACTTGATAATAAGTTTTTCAAGAATTACATCAAAATCTGCTTTTTTGGCTGATTTTAAAAGTTAATAAAATGATTAATAAAATATGTTATAATGATGCATAAAAAGCAAACTAATAGTATTGTCAAAAATATGTTATTTTCAAAATATTTAAAATAAATTAACAGAGGTGGGATGATTGGATTTTTTTTGGTTTTTGATCTAAAATAATAAAAAGAAATTAAAAACAATTAAAAAATTAGTAATCCAATAATTTAATATTATTAATATATAAATATTATATATTAAAACTAATATTTATTAATATATAATATTCCAATAAAATGGAAATTAAAAGAAATTAATAATCTAATAAATTAATATTTATTAATAATGTATAAATATTATAAATTAAAATAATATTTATTAATATATAATAATCCAATAAAAAAATTAATCCATTAAAGAAATCAATCAAATCAAAATAATAATCCAATAAAGTAATGTTTATAAATATATAAATATTATATATTAAAAATAATATTTATTACTATATAATTGAATAAAATTAAAAAGAAGAAATGCATAAATGGTCCTTATAGTTTGATTGCAAAAATAAGCACTGAGAGTAAAATTGACATTATAAAAAAGTTAACAGCCAAACTGTTAAAATTAACGTTTTTGGACCATAAACGCATAAGGTATCCAAAATTGGATCATCGATGTACCACCAAATATTTTTAGACAAAAACCATATAATTTTGACAACCACACATACAATTTTTGTAATAATAATAATAATAATAATAATAATAATAATAATAATTTAATATTTTTATTAATAGAAAGACACTAGTAATAAAATTAAAATAAACATTATTATTAAAAAAATATATTTTTTTAACCATAAGGTACATAAATTATTTGAAAATTTAAAATTATTACGTGATGTATATTGTAAAACATAGACATTCATTCAAATAATATATATTGTTTTCATCCGATAGTACATTATGAGACGTGGTTACGCTAAAATGACGAAATAATAGACTATTAAAACTTGTTTTGTAAATCAACATTCACATAATGAGAGGATTGAACATGGACGATAACAGTAACTATCTTGAACATGAACAATAACAATACACCATTGGATACTCTCAACTAAACTATTATTGTGGTCGTGAAAATATAAAATTAGGTTAATCCATAAAAATATAAATAGTTCAATGAATTTATCCAACCATACTCGATTGAGATAATCAAGAACTCCTAAAAATGAAACAAGTAAATAGTTAGCATCGAATACTATATTATTTATAAATATAATATTTGAAAGCAATTTAGTTCTTTTATCAACAACGACATAACTAAGAGATACAAACATGTACGATAGACGTCCTCATACCTCTAAACACACCATCCCGATCACACATTAGTCTCATTTTCGATATGTAGTCACTTGATTTCATCATTATTCTTTTAATAACAACATACTCAAGAGACCGTATACTATTTTTCACTTACTCAATTAAATTTTCATGAGTGTTGAAGACATAATGAATTATAAAAAAATCAAATATAAAAATTTGGTAATGCTTATAAACATATAACAACCAAAAAATATATTAATACTATACAACATAAAAAATGTTATTTGAGTGTTACATGATCCATTTAACTACTTCCCAATTATATTTTCAACAACCAAAGAGAGCTTTTTTTCACCAGGAGAGCATCCTGCCACCAAAGAGGGACCCTAACACATTAGGAACAACATCACTTTTAGGAACACCAACACTTTCAAATACTCTATCAGAAATTTATATCATAATGTTTCTTCATAATATTTTATCACAATGCTCTATCACAATGCTCTTTCAAAATACGCTACCGGCTACCACAAGGCTCCGTTTGAATTCTCTACCACAATGCTCCGTCATAATTCTCTATCAGATTGCTTAATGCTCACGTCATATTGAATAATCATCACCTTGACTTGAGCATATTATGAATGACATCATAAACCAATAACTCTTTGTCTTGTACTCCCATCTTGCCACGTTGGGACTAGCACCTGCAAACATCTACCAAGTCTAAGCAAATATTGAATTCTCTCTAGACAACAACCTTGTCAACATGTTTGTCGAATTTTACTCGATATTAATCTTTTGAATGAAAAACTTGTCACAAAACATGATAGGTTTCTCCACATTTAAACAAGACTTTACACAAGACCATACGCCAATGATCTTCTTATGACCAGATCACCTTCATTGTCTCAGTCTACGGATCCAACCAAGTCACTATGTCGTGCATTAGCATCATACACCATACGAACTTCAAATGTTCCCTTCAAGAGTTACATGATCCATTTAACTGCTTCCTAATGATATTTTCCTAGATTGCAGTGAACCGCCAAAGAAGTACCAACAAGTTTATACTTACCATAGGATGACTGCAATACTTTTTCAATATAGTGAGAAATACATAACTACCCTGCTCTTTTATCCCTTTGAATCTCCATCCTTGTTTTATTCTTTACCGCTCCTAAATCCATCATCACAAAATCAATCTTTAAAAGTGCCTTCGATTCATCTTTTTCGACATCAACATCAAAAGACACTTCTCATGGGTTGTACAAGGGATTTCTCACATCTATGTTATTCCTCATTTATTACAAATCTTTGTGGGGTTTATGTTACAAACTCCACCTTCTGGCTAGCACCCAGATCATTTCATGCAACACTTGTATCACCTCCTATCTAGTTACACATAGCAGATTCATCAAGGGTCACATTGTTGGATTAAGTGTTTAAGCCCATAACTATAACGGATATGTACTTGACCTAATAGTAGCATGATCCTTTTGGGTTGCTTTCACCATAACAACTTGACTGGATGAATTTTGGAGAAAGAGGTTAATTGTGATTTTTTCTGGAAATCCCCTTGAGGGTTGAGTTCAAATATTTTAACCTGTTAATTATGCCCCATGTGTGAAAAGTTTTGTCTGGAAATCCCCGTTGAGACTAAGTTTGTCCTATAAAAAAGCTCAAACTCAGATCACCATTGAAATATTATTGTGAGGCTTCTGCTTAATCGTTTGCGGTCTCGAAAAAAAAATATGTAGAATTTAAATACTCTCTCTGTTCCATATTAATAGTCTATGTTTCCTTTTTGGTTTGTTCCAAAATAATAGTCTACTTCTAAAAAAAAATATCTCTTTTACCAAAATACCTCTTATTATTAATTAAACTATCATGAAATTAAATACAATTATCATGAAATTAAATGCAACAAAAAGATAAATCTGTCATTTCATTTAAAAAAGTTAATGATAATTAATATTTTTTTTAATTTATGTGTTTTTTTGTCATTGAACAATAATTTTGAGACGAGTGAATACTAAAACCATCTCCAACTCACTTTCATTTTTTCCTTAAAAAATGGAGTGAAAAATAAGGTAAATAATCTTTCATCTCCAACCCTATTTCATTTTTACCCAACTTTTATCTGAAAAAAATATATATTTTATTATTCCAACTTTTATAAATGATCAAATACACTCTTTCTATTAATTATATTTTAACAAATATATAATCTATATTTTTTCATTACAATTACAATGATATTAAATAAATAAGATTATATTTATAACACTTAATTACAAGCTTTTGTAAAATACGTTAACGTGTTTTAAAATTTCAATATATATTTAGATTTTAATATGAATTTAATAAACAAAAAACAAACATTATATTTATAACTAATTAATATAATTTAATATATAACACACTATTATAGATATTAAATATTACACTTAAATTATAATTAATAGATATAAATAAACTAAAAATATATAAATATATAAAAAAGGATTAAAATCAACAATTCAAAGTTTATCCTATTTTGAGAAAAATAAATAATATAACACAAAATATAATGTGATACTATTTATTTTTTAAAAAAGTGAGGGAATAAGAAAAAAATAGAAAAAATAATAAAAAATAGGAATAACTAGGAGATCCTCTAAATAAAGCATTTCATGAACAAATTCTCATCTCCACCGACGCAAACAAAACAGCGACTTTAAATTCACACAGAATCTCCCCTATTTGCTATGCACCCACAGTTGGATACAACCCATAAACCCCACATCTCCTCTGCATACCCCATTCTGTACCTATAGAGAGAGATAGGAAGAAGACAACTTTTGGAGAGAGAAAGGGGAAACAAAAGATCAAGAATCTTTCATACCCAGATGGAAGATTTCAGATCCAAATCCTACAATGCAAATGGTATGCAAATTCAGCCTTACAACAGGAATCTCCAAGATTTCAGATGTTACAGTACTTCTTATGCATCATCATCTTCTCACACCCAGATGGACAACAACACGAATCCAACTGCTGACAAATTCAAGAAACATGCCAGCAAGTCAACGAATGGGTCAATGTCCAAAAGTTGGAGCTTTACTGACCCTGAATTGCAGAGGAAGAAAAGGGTTGCTACCTACAAGGCTTATACAGTGGAAGGAAAAGTCAAAGGGTCGATTAAGAAAAGCTTTAGGTGGATTAAAGATAAGTATTCACAGATGGTTTATGGTTTCAGATCATGACACAATCAAGTTTCTCTTCTGATACGTGGGAAACCCATGTTGGATCTTTGGTTTTTGTTCATCTTTATGTATGATTTTGTGTTTTTATGGTGTTTTTGAGGATGGAGTTGTTAAATAATGAGAAAGCATTTCATCTTTTTTTATTCTTGTTTCTTGATGATCATGTTTCTTTTCATGGTATTTTTTGTGTTTTCATCTTCCTAGAATCGTTCTCCAGAAGGTGTTTAGATTTTCCTTACCGTTTTCAGTGGATGCTTGGTTGTTCCTTTTACGTATTTGACAAATTTTAATTATTTAATAAACTGATAGATTTTCCTTATGAAACAAAAATAGTAGCATCTCAAACTAGGTTAATAAAAAATGATGAATAATCTATTTTATTGTTGATACTTGATAGTATGAAACTGGTTTTTCAAGTTTTTAACCTTTTTATAATTAAACTATTAAAAGTTGACCATGTCACGTCTTAATCACAACTAGCCGGGGTGCCCCGCTCCGCGGGGGTCGGTTAAGACCAGTAAAGTATGTTGCTATTGTTTGCAATTCACTCATTTACAAATACATAATAGTCAAATATGTTGTAGTATGGCTCCAGTTGTTTTGACTATTTATAACAACAAATAATACAGTCTATGTAACAAATTATTACAGTGAATTGGTTTTTGTAAATCAAAACTTACAACAGTGAAAGTACATTGTTTGTTATCCCCTGATACTAATTACAGTTTCACTTACAATTGTTATCCAAAAGGTATGTCATAAGAACCGTTCATGTGCAAAATCTCACCTCTCCCAATAAATGTTGGGAATCCCTGAATAAAATTGTACAAACCAGTAAAAAAGAATGTAGAAGATATTCAATTACAGGAAAAACCATATCCAAACAGAAAGTCAGGAATTAAGATTACACTCACCAGTACTTTAAATATGGTTGCTATTCTTAAAGGCAGTATGTAGGGATCAATTTGCAACTGTGGGAGAATAACCAATAGGTAAAGGCTAAATTTATAAATTGATGTTCTTAATCATATCTATCAGTTTTACCCATCATAGTTCAAACTAAATAATAACATCATAAGATGCAAGAAAGAAGAAAACACGTGACTTATTGTTATTTTCTAGGTTATTACCTTTACGAAAGTATTCACTCACCTTTTTGACAGCATCCATTCTATTATACACTTGGGCATTTTCACAAACAATTGGCATGCATTGTCTATGTATTAGAAACAAATAATAAAATGGATAGAAAGAAACCTCGCAACAAACATCAATCTGTGGACGTTTACCCAAATCAAATTTTGTAAGCTTATCAGATATGAAATTGTGTTATACAGTTCCAGCAACACATAACCACGAACAGTGTCAAGATTGTAACCTTCGCGCCGACCTCCAAGGGGAATAATGAGTTTTCTAAAAAAGATTAACAGGTAAGAAGACTCAAAACATTTAAAATCATCAACATGTAATAATAAAACCGGAGGAGAGAAAGTTAGTACCTAAAAATACAGATAAATAGAAGATGATGAGAAGTAGAATAGGTGGAGGAATATTTGGTGAAAAAAATAACCCTACAGTTTTATAAGTGTAGCTGAGATTTACCTGGCGATAGCTGCGGATCGATAGATCCATGCATCTAGCTTCTTCTGCAATTGCAGGTATGCAATCTGGTTTTGTGAATTATAGCCAAATCTAATGTTGAGTTTAGATTAGAAGTGAAACCATGTAGGTGGCTATGTCAAATATGGTGAGAAAATGAATCAAGAAAAAGACACAAAAAACAATCATTTTTAAAAATCCAAATAAAAGAATTGTTAACGTGCACTCAACCTGAACAGTGGAAACCATTCGGCTGATTCTTGTAGGGTGAAATCAAATATAAAAATGACAGTTAGAAGGAGGGAAGAAACACTAAAGGATTAATATTTGTTTTTAACAAAAAGGCATGTCTAAACAACACAAATTATGCCTCAATATATATATATATATATATATATATATACACACACACACACACACATTAAAGGCAGAAATATGGAGAGAGATACAACCTTGAATAACTAAACAACATAAAAATATTAGTGTTTCTGTATATATTTTGAGCTGCAACTTCTGTTGTTTATACATGCCTTTTAGTTAAAAACAAATATTAATCCTTTTTTTTGCCACTGATAACACATTTTTTTTAAATGCAACACTATCATATACTAAACAACCAAAAAGAAGAAAAAAAAAGATACCTATAAGGGACAACATAAGGAGTACCTGATACCACCTCCAACATGAACGACCATCCTTTTCGCAATTCTTGCGTTTGACCTAAATACAAATCTGAATGACATTAAATTTGTGGCTCACACACATACACACAACCAATAAAATCAATGGAATATGTCAACAGGAATTATATCTTTTGGTCCCTGTGGTATATCGTCTTTTTTCTTCTTGGTTCCTATTTCAATGTGATCATATAGTTAATGAAGATTCGTTTTTTAAATATATCCAAGAAAATATATATAGCACACTACAGGGACCAAAACTGTAAATTAGGATATTAATACTTGAATGGCACGGTTCCATTTTTTCCGACATTTTAGGAAATTAAGAGCTTTGGCTGCTGCTATGAGTGGGAATTTTGACTCCCAAGCCGTCCATTAATCAAGTGCTCCATAAACAACTTCTTTCTCATTTGGCAACCCACAAACCTGTAAATTCACAAATCAAGTAACTTTAAAACCGAATTTACTATAATCCCAAAAATAAAATTACACTATCCTCTTCAATATCAGAAAATGGCCTAATAGCATTTTTGGTCCCTGTAGTTTTTAATTTCAATAATTACATTTTTGGTCCATACAATGTATAATTTGCACTTTAACTGTAGTTTTTAGTTTGGGGTAAATACAGTGAATCAACCTGATTAAGAAAAAAAATGAAAGTTTTAGACCAATGTTAAATTTAAATTGTTTTTTTTTCCAAAATTTTAAATCTTGTTATTGATTTATAAAAATCTTGCCTCGTTAATTATTTTTCGTACCCAATGTATCTTTCCTCTTTGTTTCAATAGTTCTTAATACAATCATCGTTAGTTTATCATTTCATGCTAAAGAGATGGGAAAGAGAACTTACTTAAAGATAGGCTATATCTAGGAAAGAACTACTTGACCCAAGTCTTCAATTGGGTAGCCTCTGTATCTTAACATCCCTTTATTAGATAAATAAACTGATGTAAGGAGAAAATAAATAAAACCAGTTATATCATTATACTAACCATTTATAGCTTCACCATTTCCTTATGTAATTGCAAGGAATTCTCTCTGTCTCTCCCATAACATGTGAGAGGACCTACAGAGACATAGCACAAAACATAACTCACTGTATCATACTCATACATAAGTAAGTCAATCATTACAGTGTGTAAACATTTTAAATCACAATGATGTAATAAATAAGAGTTGGGAAGCATACTGCGAATTTCAGGGGGTGACATAAGAGGGTATGAAAGAATAACTGAGCAACATATAATAGCGATTAACAGTAGATTGAGTAACATTTCTTTCAACAACCCAAAAAAATGTATTTGATTGAGAACCCAACGACAGATTCTTCAACAAATTGGCAGCTTCTGTATAAAAATAGATTAAGGATATAGAGTTTAGTGTTCCTTTCACAGAAATTCAGCTTTTAAACTAATCCATCAAAAATATGCGTTATAAAACAAAGAAAAAATGAAAAGGGAACATCAACAATAACAGGAATTTTATCAAACAGTTGGTGGGCACAGGGCATTGCAGTGTTACATACCAGATGGAGAAACGGTGATATAGACAGAAAACGAAAACTCAAGTAGGAACATCCAATCTACAAAATCAGTCGAGTCGGTGTGAATAAGAAACAAACGATCTTAGAAATGTCAAACCGAATTAAGAACCAAACACAAATTACATAGCGATGACAGACGAATTCCATGTGGAAAACAGTTGCAGATGTTGAAGGCGTGAATCGGAACTTTCAGCGTCGACGACCCATTCTTGGTCGATCGTTATTTTAGGCATACATTACCACCGCCGCCACATATTGAATCTTTATAATCGAGTTGACAACGGTCAAGTGCCGTTGCTGGTTGGGGGCTTCCTCCTTCCGTGTGATGAGGTGGTCTCCGCCTAGGGCGGCGCCGACGACCACTGTCACAGACGGTCGGTCCATGGCGGGTAAATGGAAGATGATGAGAAGTAAAATATGTGGAGGAAATCATCGGTGACAGTTTTGCAGCAAGAGTAGTAGAAAGTTGGAAGCGGGCGAAGAGTTTTCAACAGCCTCAGTGGAGGTGGGTGGGAAAAATCAAAATCGCCTCTATATAAAACACGTCCGATGGCTGTTCGTCGGGTTCTTCTGCAGTGGTGGACATCGACACCGAAGAAGAGATATCGACGAAGTTTGGGGAAGAGGAGCGGTAGCAGACGAATAGGAAGATGAGAGACAGAGAATAAGTCAGTGAAAAGGTAAGATGAAGCGGTGATGGGGACGTGGCAGAAAACAGTGAAAGGGTTTCGATGACGATGCGAATAAGGATGTAGAGTAGGACACATAGCACGATACTAACTTGATTATGTGTACGCCTGGTATACACATCGACCCAACGACCCAGTCCCATCCATAATCAGAGGACCAAAACTACAATCTCATCCATAATCAGAGGACCAAAACTGTCAAATCCTTAGCAGTTTACTGTAGCTAAGGATTAACAATTTTAATATATAGTATAATAATCCAAATAATTAGACATTTTCAAATAATCAGTATTAAAGAGTACTATATACAGAAACATTTCGTGTATTACATTCAAATCAGTAATCAGTAAAATAATAATAATGAAAACTTAGATATCTTTTCATATGATCGTTTTTAAAATTCGAGAATACACTCAAATCTATAAAATAATATTATAGAAACTTAGATTTCATTCATGACGCTCAAGAGTAGTCCCATCAAAGTTACCTATTTTCTTTTTGAGTTTTTTCCATTTTTCAATTAAGGGCTCGTCGTTATTTTCCCTATCCTTTATGTTTAGACTATTTTTAATCTATTTTTTTTTTCTTTCTAAAAATAGAGTAAAAGATAGGATAGCTAGAGTTTCATCTTTCATATTATTTTATTTTTTACTTTATTTTTACACACACAAATATATTTTTAAAATATTTCATTCTTTTAACTTACATAGATAGTTAAATATATAATTCTATTAATTTGATTTTAACAAAGATATAATATATATTTTTTGTTCATGACAATAATGTTAAATAAATAAAGTTATATTTATAACACTTAATTATAAGCTTTTGTAAAATACGTTATCGTGCTTTAAAATTTTAATATGTACTTAAATTTTTATATCAATTTGATAAACATGCAAAAAACAAACTTTATATTTATAATTAATTTAATTTAATATATAACAAAATATTATAAGTATTATATATTAAATTTAAATTAAAATTAGCAAATAAAAATAAACCAGAAATGTATAAATATATAAAAAAAAAACTAAAATGGAGGAATAAAGATATGGTCCGAGAATAATGAAGAAAAATAGGAAAAATAATAAAAAATGAAAGTAAGTTGGAGATGTTCTTACTACATCCTTATCACCACACCATTAGTTTTTGAAAATACTTACCACTCTACATCATTTATATTTTTTTAATATTAAATTAAATAAACAACATAATTATTAAATATAAATAAATATTTTACTAATATAAAAATTACATCAAACAATAAATCTTAGAAATTTAAACCTACATTACAAATTGAAAAGACATAAAAATTTGAACTTACAAATTTAAACCTACATAACTAACGTGGTCGCTGAAAATACAAGAGTGGAGGTTGTCGGGTTTGGTTCTTTCGAGAGAGAGAGAGAGAGAGAGAGAGAGAGAGAAAGAGAGAGAGAGAGAGAGAGGTACCAAATAAGGACAGTGATAATTCTTTTATTCTTTTATTATTTATGTAAAAATTTCAAAAAGAAATTGAGATGTGTCATTTTATAATTGGTAATTAACTCTTAACCTAGTTATTTATTTTGTAATGATCATTCTAGTGTGTGTGTGTGTATATATATATATATATATATATATATATATATATATATATTCAAATGTTTCTAACAAATATTGTGTGCATATATAGACCAATCAAAATTTAGGAAAAAAGAAATCATTAATTAAATAATAAAGGGTAATTTAATCATTATGTATGTACAATTAAATATATTCCAAAACTATAATGCCTAAAATAATTGGTCAATTTCCCTTTAATAACATTTAAATCAAGATGTTTAGTTTATAAACACCTAAAAAACCATCGTCAGTTTCCTCATCATCACCACAAAAACGTCGACTTCGACCCAAGCCCTAAATCCTTCAATCGTTGACCACAGAACAGGAGTGACATTCTTTACCGCCAATCCTCCACTAGTCGTTGTCATCACAAAACACATATGCATCCCTCATCATCATCATCATCATCATCATCCCTTGTTGACGCTACTTCCTCATCCCCCTCCACCGTCGGCTCCGTAATCCATCGATGCAAAAAAATCATCCATCACACTCTACAATCGTAAAATAAAATTAGCCACCCCCTTCACTATCGGTCTTCCACCAGCTGCCGCCACTAGTGCTTTAACACCCCACACTTATTGTCGGGACAACTTACGTCCTTTAGTTTGGTCAACTGATGTCTCAACCTTCATCATTGACGAGAAAATTTCCACCCTCACGCCAAACACCATTAAAAGAGCATAAGTCATCTAGTATGAATTTGTTTCACCTTCAATCCTGGTGTGGCTTTACTTTCGTTTTTCTTCTCTAGTTTTCGCTTATTTCACAATTAAATCGTATGATTAACAATTCCCAATTCTGAAAATTCACTAGTGGAATCAGATATGCGTTTCTCTTAATTCAAGTTTGGTATAGCTGCATTTGATTTCTGATTATCTCAACATCTATAATCAATTTCTTTTGAATATTTTGGCTATGATTGAATTTACTATTGAGAATTTTTTTCTGCATAATTGAATATCACTCTTGATTAAGAAATCAAGTACAATGTGGTACCCTATTGTTTTCTTCTTTATTGATGGTGTTCATAAGCCTTACAAGTGTTTGTTTTTTACTTTTCCTCTCTTGCAATGTATAAAAAACCCAACCGATGTTGTTTTTAAAAGAAATTAGTGAATTATGATGTGAAAGTTGAGTATGAGATGTGAATGGATTTGTGTATAATCTAACAAAATTTGATTTCAATCTCCGTATTTGACAAGATAGGAAAAGTAAAAAATTGCATAACCATAGTTTGCATTATCATAGAAGCGGGTGATGAATTTAAGGATGTTGATTTAGAATTCTAATTTTGGTGATTTCTGATTTCTAATTTTGGTAATTTCGATTCTTTGATTTATGATTTAAGAGTCTTTGTGTATAAATAATTACAGGGAAATAATTTCTAAATTTTGTTTTATTTTTTGTCATATAGAAGAAAAAAAGACTATGATTTAAATGCATTATGTGGTGTATCCTATCAGAATTTATTTATATAAATGCATTATATAAGAATTGTCTTTAAGAATGTTTGTTAATAACAAGTATATTTGTTTAATTGCTAATACTAATGAGTAATGCATGTTATTCTTTCATAATGTCTTCAAAAAGGAATCAAATATTGATCATACAAGAGAAAGACTTGGAATCGAGTTCAAAAACAAGTATATTTGCAAAGAATTTCATTCTTACTATAATACATCACATTTTTGTACGAATAGTTGGAATCAATTTGATTATTTGGACCATTGAAGAAGATCAAGTGCATTTGTTCTTTAATTGTATATTTAAGAATGCAATTTTGTAAGACTTTTATTCATTTTTATGACATTCTGTTAGAATATATGTAACTATATTAAAATGTATAAGACTGTTATTTTGTAAGAATATGTATTAAATTTTTAACGTCCCGATTTTTAACCCAAAAATTTTCATTTTATTTATTTGAAAGCATTCAATTATATCGGAGTATAATTACATTATGCGGAAACATATTATGAATGCATGTATTGTACAGTCATGCCTTGCTCTTCAGTACTCGAAAACATTTGGAACAACTTGGGTAAGCGTTAGGCTTAGTGAGTTCCCCAAAATATCACATCCCACAATATATATATAATGCATACACATAATGACCTTCAACATAAAGTTGGTCAGCCCTTGGCCTTCAGCGTAAAGCTGGTCCGCCTTTTTTTTGCCTAAAACATATAGTTGGACCATAATTTGGCCTTTATCATAATTTTAGCCTTTCCTCAACTCCGCATATAATATATTAACATACATATAACAACATTCCATATAACAGGAAACTAACTATCCTAGTCTATTTGCCAACCGGTATACTACATGCTAACTATACCCTAACTGTAACGTCTGATTCCTGATACGCATTTAATTATAATTTATTTATTTTTGTAGAGCTACTTGACGAGTGGGGAGCCCCGGACTTGTCAAGTAGAAACGAGATTGGACGTGGGGTTTTAAGCAGTCTACCCGGCGAGTTGAGAGCCCTCAACTTGGCGAGTAGGTCTGCTAGAGTGAAACCCTAATTTTAGGGCTTTGCACCCTATTTGAGCATCTTAATCCCCACCTTGTGGCCTCATATCCATCCTCCAAGTCCTAAACCCTAATCCACGAAACCCTAGAGCATTTTGTGAGTGTGAGCCATTCTTGAGTAATTTTGTGTGTTCTTGAAACTAGAAGAAGAAGAAGGAGCTAGAAGGTTCAAGGAGAAGATAGTGGATCCAAAGACTTCCTTCCATCCTCATCATTTTCCGGTAATCAAGTTTCTAACTTGGCTATTAGTTCATTAGATCTCCTTATTCTTATTTTATGAGGGTTTTGGTTCAAGAACCTTGATCTTTGGGACATGGACGTCCCAAGTGGCTTACCTTTCAAATCTAGGGTCTAGTATGGGTTTCATGGCATAAAGGTGCAAAATTTATGACCATAGAAGCCCCATGCAAGCTTAAAGATGTTATTATGGCCTTTTAAGCCCCAAAAGGCCATGCATGGAAGTAAATTGTGAGATTTTACATGTGTTCAGTTGGTGTCTAGGACCTAGATCTCAGTTTTCATGCTTTGGATCAGAGTAATAAGGATTTTGGACAAAGATCTGTGTCCTAAGGAACTAGGGTTTTAGCTAAACCCATTAAGAAGTATTATTAGCAGGTAAAGTGGTAAAGTTGGAAACTTTATTCTTAAAAGGGCATTTCTAGTGTGTAGATGGAGTATGGACCTTGGATCTGGAGAGTAGAGACTTGATCTGTTAAGATGGCCCAAACAGACAAAGGAACTTGTCGAGTCCATAAAGGAACTCGATGAGTTGAGTCGTGTTGTCCCGGTTCAGCTTAAGATAGAACTCGATGAGTCTGTGAAGGGACTCGACGAGTTGATTTGCCAAATCATGACTATGAGCAGCCAGGGAACTCGGTGAGTTGGATCGCGAAAGACTGACAGCTATCTGGGCGTTCTACTAGAGGATAGGGCACCAGATAAGTATTAACCTATAATACTTTAACCTGTTAATTCCTATGATGATTTGGTAATGAAAACTATATGCTTCAATAATCCTAAAGAATATATCGAGAGATCTATCAAATAAGGATTAGCCAGGCCAGACAGTTGGGAGGCAGGACCATTTCGGCGTATAACCTTTCTAAAATCCAACATGACTATTTTTGACACCTCTCCAGTAAGTAGAACAATCAGCATCGTAACTGGAATTACTAACGAATCTAGCATTTATAAGTTCCTAATAACGACTATAATTTTGAATATGAGTTAACCTAGAAGTCTAGTAAGCGTAGCGTTACTTACAGAGATTCTTAGGTGGAAAGATGAATAGTCGTGGGCAAGACCTCGATGTCGAACACTTCAATTTGCCCGATTCACCGCCTCAGAGCTTCGCTAAAGCATTCCGAAAACCGAAAAGGTCAGACTCAAGGGGCAGGGGTTTTCTAGAGAGAGATATGAGAGAATAGGATGATAAACAAAGTAGTCGGGGCACTCTATTTACAACAATATGTGTACAGTGCCTAGCGTGTGTGCCATGCACACCTGAGACGTTTCTCCTCCCGTTTTTTGCCACGTGTCGCAAATATGATGGTCCACGCCCACCTTCTAAAAGGTGCGCGTTGTGCAACCTAGCTGCACGTGATGCTTCTTGTAAAACTTCAAAAAACTGTATCTCCTTCATACGAACCCCGTTTTCGACGTTCTTTATATTTTCGGAAAGCTCTCGACGAGGGCTACAACTTTCCTTTAGATCCCAACAGCTAATTCTCAATCTATCAAAAATGTATATTTTTGATAGGATTAGCCTATTAGTGAACGTTGCAAAAAGCATAACTCCCACATATAGATTCCGTTCTCGATGTTCTTTATAGCAACAAACTCCTATTGATGAAGTCTTCAATTCTCATTTAGATTATTTTTCTTAATAATCTACCGATCAAAATTCGGTTTCTGCCCGCACACTGTTGTACTGAAATCCTAGAAAATCCTAACTTCCTCTAACAAAGTCAGATTTGAATGTTCTCTATACATATGAATTTGCTTTTCCGAATACTACGACGTTCGTTTAGATTATTTATCCTAAATAATATTTTATCTACAATTTCTATTTTAGATTATACTATAAAGCGAGAAATAGGGTGTTACAAATTTGTATTTAAGTTCAGGTGTCTATAAATAGATATAAATAGATATAAGAATGTTGCTATTACTCAACTAGGGGTTCAAAAAATGATTTTTTAATAATATTCTAATAGAATATCATTCTGACAGAATCAAAGAATATAATTCTAACAAAATAACATTTTAATACAATAAAATCGGTTTATGCTTACAAATTACATTTAAAATCGACTTAATTCTAAAAAAAAAAAAGCTGATTTTCTAAATCAAGAACATTAACTATCCCTTAAATCTGGATTGTTTTAAAAAAAATTGTCTTAATTGACTAAAATACCCTTATGATGAATTTAGATGGTGTTTTTATTTTATTTTAATTTAATAATATTTATTAATTAATTACTTAAAATAAATAAAATGATTGATCCATAATTAAACATACATACACATAATACTTATCAAAAACACAATAACCTAACCATATATCTTATTTACTCTAATAAATAAAAGTTTTTTTTGCCATATATCACACTCTTATTCAATTTAACAAATATTATTTTATGGTTATTTTGAATTAATTTTTTTCCAAATATCATTTTATAATTTTTTCTATTTTATTAAATTACACATAATGGTTTTATGTAATAATTGCAAAAAATGTATAAATATATGTATATCAATTTCATTAATGAACTTACCTTTTAATCTTAAAATTTTCATATTAAACCTCATTAGTTTCTTTTGTTTATTTATTTAAATTATTTGTTTTAATATAGAAGATAAAAAACATTTCAATTATAATAATTAATTATTTTTTATTTTATTATAAATTCAAAATTCTCAAATACTTTGACAATTATATTTAACTTTTTAAAAAAACAACTCATATAATACATGACTCTCACAACTAGTTATTCTAATAAATGAATACGTTTATTATAATGTTAACAAGTGTTACAATATTATGAATCCTCATTAATATTATATATCAATTATCATGCCACATCTCAACCTATTAATTCTCTGTTTTAAATTTTAAAATTTAAATTTCTATCTCTAATTCCATTACATTAAATTAATAATTGATTCTTCGTTTTAAATTTTAAATTTTAAATTTCACACTCTAATTACATTAAATTAATAACATTAGAATAAAAATAATATAAAATTAATATTATATATATATATATATATATATATATATATATATATATATATATATATATATATATATATATAAAATTTTACAGAAATATGTGTGTTACTTTGACCGATTTAGTATTTATTGGTCCGATTTTGTCCGTCTTTGGTCCGAATTGATTTGATTTGGATCGAACTAAATTGCAGTTTTATGAACAAAAGATAAAAAAATGAATGTAACCGGGTTATCCACTCCCGGAACCGGAACCGCCGGTTCCAAACATTTAAGAACTGCTTAGAACGGTTCCGGTTCATGTTCTAACTTTCTAGGAACCGTCAGTTCCAATCCGGTTCCGGTTCTCGCCAAATGAGGCGGGTACCCACTTATGCTCATCCTTAGAAACATTGTGAGAAATGATATATAAAAAGATTTAGAGAGAAACAAGTAGATAAACAAAGACGGAAAAAGTGTTCAAATAGAGTGGTAAAGTGCAATTTTTGAAGTCCATGGTCTTCTTTATTTTATTTTTTCAATCAAAAATAGTTATTTTATAGTGTTTAATTGATGCAAAAGGTCATTTTATTGAATATCTATGTTTTTAATCATATATAACAAATTAAAAGCTGTATTCCATCTATTTGAGAGTTTGCGTATCTATTTAAAAAAAAAACTCAGGAAATAAATATAAAAACGGATTATCAAGAATTACCATATAATTCTCAACAAACAACCACCGAAAATGTTAAACATAAAATAATTATGGCATTGATTAAGGAAAAAAGAAAATTGTACATGTAAGACAAAGGAATTAGGACCAATTTTGACAAACAAAAAGAAGTTTAAGGGTTAAAGAAAATAGAGCCACATTTACATTTCCAGCCTTCAGGCTCATAGTTGGCATATTGTGGACCAACTTGAGCTGTAGGGACCTGAACAGGGAAACATGGGGTGCACCCTCTGCACTTGTGTTCACATCTTGGTGGTCTTGACCCAAGCCTACTTAGGCCTTCTTCTTCCTTCACCATATTCCCAATGCTACCAATTCCCTTTTCATATGTTAAAAAAAACTATTAGATTGTCCGTTTAATGACCATTAAAAGATGTTAGATCAAAATGTAGAAAGTGGTTTTAGACATAAATATTTTATTGTAGAATTTGATTATTTGTCGTATAATTTGGTTCTGTGTTTAAATTTGACATTTGAACGATGTGTTTTGATTTTTATTGGAAATAGAAACTGCTAGTTGATTTAAACCGTTTGTTGTTTTGGGTACTTGTAATGTATTTTTATTTATGTGTATTTTTCTAACATCCTATTTTAATTTCTTTTTGTTACAGCATATTTATAAAAATCTAACACATTATAACAATATCATCTTAATACAAAACAAATTCTATTGCTATAATTGATTAATTTTTTTTTTAAATATAATGTGGCTGAATTTAAAATAGTGTAATTTGGTAGAAATTTCAAAATATAATATCATAATAAGAAAATAAAAATAGAAAATACACTGATATAACAGAAAAAAATATAGAAGTAACCTCCATCTTTTTTCCACCATAAATTTCAAACCAACCAAAACTGAACCACTAACAGTTAACATTAGATGGTTTAAATCAATAACGTCTTTATATTTTATTTTTACGTAAATTATTTATTTAAATTACACATCAAATAAACAACAACAACAATAACCTGTCGCATGAGAAAAGGTGGTTGATGAGATGGTAAAATTTCACCTGCAAAAAGAAGCACCATTACTACACACCAAAGAACCTTCAACTTTTTTAACAAATGTAATTTGAGTTTTCATGACAAAAAAAATGGTTTAAAATACATAAAACAAACTCTACATAACAACAACTTATAAAAAACGTAATTAGATCATTTAACAGACGTTGCTTAACCATGTAGAAAAATGGGTAGGAAACTAACCTTGTTTAAGTGTATCATGTGAAGGTGGAAAACGTATATTTCTTGCACATACACCACCACTCATCATCATCATCATCATCATCATGATATGCCAAACTATAATCAGAAACAACCAAATTCTTTTATCCATTTCAAAGAGAATTACGTTGTGTGGGGATGTGGGTGGGGTGGAGTAGTAAATATACTAAGTATAATACATATACATACATAAATGATACATATATATATACATACAAATATAAAATCTTTTTTGGGTAGAGATAAGAGAGACAAATTAAATGGGGTTGTCAAAGTGATGTATGGACTGCAAAATTTTGCTTCATTTTCAACCTGAAATGACAAGTCACATTTGATAGTGTATATTTATAGCTAGAACACAAATCTTGAAGGATGATGTTGTACACAGTGTATAGAAAGTAGTACGGATCATAGCATTCTATTTGCATGAAATGGAAGAGCAGGAAGAGCAGAAAAAGCGAAATCTCAGTTTGAAAAAGAGAATCTCAAGTTGAGTTGATGTACGTACGGTAACTGAAGGCCTGTGAAGACCATACTATAGATGGTGATACATCTACAGTATATGCATCGAGTGGCAAATATATTAACAATTAACTTTATATATTCATTACAAAAGTTTTTTTTTTTTTTTTTTTTTTTTTTTTTTTTTTTTTTTTTTTTTTTTTTTGGGTAGGAAAACATTTGATTTCTAGTTTTAAAAAAATCTTAAATTAACTTTGGCTTATATTTTGGCTATCAAAATAAATAATCTGACTTGGAACAAAGTAAAGGAATTTATGGTATGGACATGTTTTCTTATGTAGGATTTATTTGTAAATGAGCTCGATCTTATATATAGTTGTTAGGGTTTTTATGGTTTTAGCTATTCATACTTGTTAGGGTTTTTATGGTTTTAACTATTTGTAAATAGCTGAGTAGTTGAAGAGTTTTTCGGTTTCCATTCGTAGCATAGATCATATCGGCTGAACCGTTCTTTGTGCCAATTTTCTCCCATTTTTTTTATTGTTTGCTCAACAAGTGATGAAGTGATATCAAAGTCATGACTATTCATGTGGCTTATTTTTTTTGTTGAAGAGATGCCCTTTTACAAGTTTGATTCAGAGAACGTTAATGGATTGAATGACTTCCATAACCTTCATGTTATGGAAGGTGAAGATGAAAACTCTTCTAGTCCATGGGAGTCTAAAGACATTGGAAGGATAGACAAAATAGGCAAAGGAGATGAACGGGAGGTTGTGGATCAAACGACTGTTGTTGGACTATGGGAAAACTTTGTGACAAGTATCAACATAACTCTTTCACAAACTAGTTATATCAGAAGCAATGTTTTAATACCCTGCGGGTGACAGAAAGTAATAATGTAAAAGATCTTTTGGAGAATTTTAGTCGTATTATTCTTGATTTACAAGACGCTAAAGTTAAAACTGAAAATAAGGATCAAAATTTTATTGTGTTGTGTTCTCTGTCGAATTCATATGAGAATTTCGTTGATACCATAATGTATGTTAGAACAACGATTATTGTTAATGACGTGAAGGATACTTTGTTCTCTAAGGAACTAAAACATAAGTTTTTTTTTTGTAGCAAAGAGGTTTTTGGTTAATTGTTGTTAGTAGACACTAATAGAACACAAGATAGAGAGGGTTGAAACATGGGGAGGTAACATTGCACGTCTAAAGCTTTCGCTAAAGTTAAATAATATCAGTGTTAAGAATACAAACACTTTAAACAAGATTATCCACAACGCAAAAAGGGGAATCTTATCCAGTAACATTGACAGTGTTCTTGTGGTTTAAGATAGCTTCGAAGAAGGAGACATATGCGACGTCTTGATTGTATGTATAACTAGTAGACACTTTAGATCTTAGACATATGTGCATCTCATCATATTAATCTCTCATATGATTTATTTGTTTCTTTCAAGAAATAGAATGTTAAGGTAAAGTTGGGTGATGATGGGATACAACGTATCAAGGACAGTGACACAATGTAGATTAAAAATGCATTGATGATAAGGTTAAAATTCTAGATTGTTTGTATGTCCATGATCTTTGGAAGAATTTGATTTCTTTTGGAACTTTAATAAAATATGGACTTAACTATTTTGGTGAAAATGATCGGATAAATGTAAGAAAGGGTGCTCTTCTGATGATGAAAAGCAAACTTCAACAAGGAATTCATTTCCTACAAGGCTGATTGGTGACAAGAAAGTGGTTGTATCTCATTCTTTAGAGCAACATGATGACAAAATAAAGTTTTGGCATCATCAATTGGATCACACGAGCAAGAAATGTATATCGATCTTGAGTAAGTATGAATTACTTGGTAGAGAAGTAACTAAAGGAAAGAAACACAGGGAGAAGTTTGGTTCTTGTAAGCATACAACTAAATAAATCCTTGATTATATTCACTTAGATTGTGGGGCCCGTATCTGGTGAAATCAGATGGTGGTTTCTTGTATTTTGTGAGATTAATTGAGAACTTATCTAGAAAGGTTTAGTTATGTTTTCTAGAAAAAAATACAAAGTGTTTAGGAGGCATAGAGAGTAAAATAAAATGGTTGAGTAATGGACAAGTAAACAGATCATGAGACTCAGAACGAATAATGGACTAGAGTTTCACAATGAACTTTTGATGACTTTTATAAAAGGCAGTGCATTGCATGACACTATAACATACTAAAATATGGTCCTAAAAATTTTCGTTTTAATATAAGATAAAATAGTAATTTTCCACATCATCCAAACATTCGAAATAAACCAATGTATCAATTTTCATAAAACATAATATATCATCATAACAAAATCACAATTATGTGTGTGCAATGCAGTCACCTTGAGTTCTACCCTCTAGAACCAGAAGTACCTAAAACATAAACTGAAAACTGTAAGCACGAAGCTTAGTGAGTTCCCCCAAACTACCACATACCAAACATAAATTAACAAATAGTGGGTCCCGCCCAGCTTTGGACCACGTCCGACATCAGGCCCCCTCGACATCGAGCTGAGCTCAGTAAAATGGGCCCCACTAAATTGATGAGTTTTGAGCATTAAAACATTCCTATGGTGCACATGCATCCCTAATTGCTTTGTATCTAGGTTTTTCTCAAGTTATACATGCAAATTAATTTTCCAAAGCAAGAATCCTAATCTAGCATATAATTTTCGGATTCAATAAAAAAACTAGGGTTAGAAGAATACCTTTCTTGTTAACTAGTATAAACAAGCAATCCTTTCCTTGATCTTGATCTTCAAGAGTTTAGTGCCTCAAGCGTTGCACCTCTAATGGAGTCATAAACACCACAAGCGAAGAATAAGGAGGAGAGAGGCATAAATCGGCTAAGGTTTCGTCTAGGGATTCCAGTGGCCGATTTCAAGAGCCTTGGGGTTCCTTTTATAACTGAGGCTGCTAGGGTTTTCAACTGGATAACCTAATTCCATTGCTTAGGCCCTAAAAAATCCACAGACCCCCATATGATAGGCCTTGGACGAAAACTATATGTGTTTCCCATATATTTTGATCCACCCCTTCTCAAAAGCCACTGTCGAACTCTGATCTAGTAAACGACGCGTCTTTAGATAAAGGATCATATATTCCTCTGTTTTGCAAGATATCGTGTGGACAAAGACATGGAACATAATCATGCTCAATGTTCAATAGTTTGTTTCTCGATTTCCGATTTGTTTGATATAGAAATTTATTGAACACATCAATTGAGTCCTGACCAGGCCCGACACATAAGTCAACACAAAATCATCGAGGGGCCCAAGATATTGCTTGTACCCTCCTAGGATAAAAGGAACAGATAAAATTTGACTTATATGCTTGTACTACTTAATCATCAAATCGTACACAACAAAACATTTTATAACATTAAGTTACTGATGCATTTACGCATTATCAATGCACAACCAACTTGTAAACAACAACTCATATATCTCGGTTTAAAGATTATATGATATTATCATCTCACAATCACTCGTGATAAATTCCATGAAGTGATTTACATGAGCATATGTTTAATCCAATACTCAAATCTTATTTCAGAAGTACTCATGAACGTTGCAGCAAACCTTTGCTATGTCTAAGCACTTAAACAATCTACAAACCAATTCATGACAGTTTTGCCTCATTAATAACTTCCAAAGTATGATCGACTGTGGATAATTTGAACAATCTAATTATTCTGGAAGTAAAGCATGCAAAAGTGAAACAATAGTAAACAGTTGACACAAGATAGTAAACGTTACTCATAAATAAATCTCCATTACTTGATCATCAAATGTCAATTACATTTATCTACTACAAGTTTCTTAACATCTATCTAATCACTAAAACTAATATCGTCCTTTAGGATAATGCTCCTTACATGTTATAAGTGCTTAACCTTGCCCAGACACTTTGTGAGGGTATATGCTGGGTTCTCCTCTGATGATACTCTCTTGACTACGAGGAGTCCCTCTTCTACCCGATGTATGATGAAGTGCTATTTTCTATCGATGTGTCTGGATCTACCATGATCCCTTGGTTCCTTGGTTAAGGCACTGCTCCTTTGTTATCACATAAAATCTCCATAGGCTCCTTTATGGCTGGTACAACTCCAAGGTCTCCAATGAATTTCATCAACCATATTGCTTCCTTCGATGCTTGGCTCACTGCTATGTACTCTGATTCTCAATTTGAATCAGCCGCGGTCCCCTGCTTGGAACTTTTCCAAGGGTACATACCCATCCCGACTAAGAGCGGAAGTTATCTGTGTCGGTCTGAAAGCTGGCGTCACTATACCATATCACTCTCAAGTGATCACTCCCACGAAGTGTAAGTACCCAGTCCTTAGAAAATCGCAGGTACTTAAGAATTTTCTTTATTGCGGTTCCATGAGCTCTACCCGGCTTCCCTTGATATCGGCTAACCATGCTCAATGCAAAAGCCACATCAGGGAGAGCACACGTCATAGCGTACATGATCGAGCCAACAGCGAAAGCATATGTCACTCGACTCATCTCCACTATCTCAACATCAATACTCGGACTCTGAGTCTTACTCATCTTGGTATTGCTTTGGATTGACATTTCCCTTTTCTTGGAATTCTCTGTGCTAAAACGTTTCAACACCTTATCCAAGTAAGTACTTTTACTAAGTCCTATTAGTCTTCTACTTCTAATTCTCAAAATCCTTATCCCCAGAATCTAAGCAGCTTCTCCTAGATCCTTTTTAGCAAAGCACTTCCCAAGCCGGGACTTAACCTCCTGCAAGGTCGGGATGTCATTTCCTATGAGAAGTATGTCATCAACAAAGAAAACTAGAAAACTAACTATACTCCCACTAGCCTTGACATACACACAAGACTCATCGATAAATACTAACACTGACCAATCCTTCATCAATCTGCATACATGGTTTCTGAGATCCATGAACGCAGTAGGAGCATTGGTGAGCCCAAATGGCATCACCACGAACTCATAATGGCCATAACGAGTCCGGAAAGCCGTCTTTTGCACATCATCGTCCCTGACTCGCATCTGATGATAACTCAAATGAGAGAGGCTAATTTCGGCTATAGTAACTCTAGGGTATTGGTCTAGTTGAAACTTGAAGCCCTGAGGTCCCTTATATAGCTGAGCAGCTAGGGTTTTAGTCAAAACCCTAATTGGATGACTTAGGCCCTAAGTAGATTGAGAAAATTCTGGAACAGGACCCCTTGGATGAAATTAGAGTGTGCTTTCACTCCCAATTTTGTCCCCCTTATATCCAAGAGAGTTCACAACCCAAAACCAACTATCACACAATTGATAGTTCAAGTCCCCTTTATTCAATTAATCTCTTTTAGCCACAAAATTAATTCATAATTAATTCTTGACTAATATTAATTAAACTATATGATTTCTCTTTTAATATATTATTCATATAATATATTAATAAACCATCATAACCTCTTTTTTTTCTCTCTCTCTGTCTCTCTCTCCACAAATCATCCTGTCAAGTTGCTTTCGTGAACGCAACCCAAAAGAACCATGCACAACCAGGTCAAGTACATACCAAATATAGTTACGGGCTTAGACACTAATCTAACAGTCTCTCACTTGGATAAGTCTAGTAACTATAAGTACAAATTCAGAATCCGATTAGCCATTGTAGCTCTCAAAGATGCTGTCGAACTCTGATCTTATTAGTAACCTATCATTTGGATAATGGATCTTATAGTCCTCCGTTCTAGATATCGTGCGGACAATTACATGGAACATAGTCATACTTATTGTCCAACAGTTTGTTTCTCAATCTCTGATTCATCTAACATAGAACTTAATTGAACACATCAATTCAATCCTGACCGAGCACGACACATAAGTTAAACCAAATCATCGAGGGGCCCAGATATCGCTTTTACCCTCCTAGGATAAAAGGAATAGATAAACTTCGAATTATATGCATTTACCATTCACTGATCAAATCATGCATAACAATGTGTTTTATAACATAAAGTTACTGATGTGTTTACGCATTATCAATGCACAACCAACTCGCAAATAATAAACCATATAGCTAGGTTTCAAGGCAATATGATATTGTTGTCTTGCGATCACTCGTGATATATTCCATGAAGTGATGCCAGCAAGTGTGGGTTTAATCCAATGCTCAAATCTTATTCATAAGCACTCATGAACGTTGCAAAAAACTTTTGCTATGTCTAATACACTTTTAGACAATCTACAAACCAATTCATGACAATCTTCATTCATACCTACTCCCAAAGTATGAGCGACTGTGGAGCGTTCGAATAATCTTATTATTCAGGAAGTCAAAACATGCAAAGTGAAAAAATAGGTAAAAAATTAACATAAGACAGTAACTTTACTCATAAATAATACTCCTTTATTTAATCATCGAATGCTAATTACAATTTATCTATTACACGTTTCGAATCTATCTAATCTAAACTAATATTGTCCTTCAGCCCAATGCTCCTAGCGTGCTGCAAGTGCTTAACCCTACTCAGTCCCTTCGTAAGGGGATCTGCTAGGTTATCCTTCGACGATACCCTATTCACTACAAGGAGTCCCTCTTCCACCCGATGTCGAATAAAATGATATTTCCTGTCGATATGTCAAGATCTACCATGATCCCTCAGTTCCTTGGTCAAGGAAATCGCTCCTTCATTATCACATAAAATTTCCATGGGCTCCTTTATGGCTGGTACAACTCCAAGGTCTCCACCGAAGTTCTTCAACCATACTGCCTCCTTTGACGCTTCGCTCGCCACTATGCACTCTAATTCGCACGTTGAATCAGCTACGGTTTCCTGCTTGTAACTTTTCCAAGTTATTGATCCTCCATTTAGGGTAAAGACCCAACCCGACTGCGAACGGTAGGTGTCCCTATCGGTTTGAAAACTAGTGTCACTATAACCTCGCACCCTTAAGTCATCACTGCCACTGAGGACTAGAAACCATTCATTGGTCCTCCAAAGGTACTTAAGAATATTCTTAATTGCGGTCCAATGTGATTTGCCAGGGTTCCCTTGATATATTCTGACCATGCTTAAAGCGAAGGCCACATCAGGGTGAGTGCAAGTCATAGCATACATGATCGAGCCAACTGCGGAAGCGTATGGTACTCGACTCATCTCTGCTATCTCAACTTCAGTACTAGGGCTTTGAGTCTTACTCAACTTTGCATTACTATAGATTGGTAACTCCCTTTTCTTGGAATTCTCCATACTAAAACGCTTTACTACCTTGTCCAAGTAAGTATTCTGACTAAGTCCTATTAGCCTTTTACTCTTGTTTCTCACTATCCTGATTCCCAGAATATAGGAAGCCTCTCCAAGGTCCTTCATAGCGAAACACTTCCCAAGCCAGGACTTAACTTCCTGCAAGGTCGGGATGTCATTTCCTATGAGCAGTATGTCATCGACATACAATATGAAGAAGCTAACTATACTCCCACTGGCTGTAACGCCCCGTTTCTGGTACTTATTTGATCTACTTTTATATCATTGTATTAGTGACTCGACGAGTGGCAGCCCTAACTCATCGAGTAGATACGAGGTTGGGACGCGGGTTTAAGTAATCTACACTCCGAGTCCGCGCTTGGACTCGACGACTAGGCTGGTCTGTATGAAACCCTAATTAAAGAGTTTGCACCCTATTTAAACAACATTATGAGCTTCAGGTCCAACCTCCATCACCTCTACAGCATTACTTTCGAAACCCTAATTATCTTTTGGCAAGCTTGAGCTTTCTTAGTGACTTGGAGGGTTTTTGGTGCTTTGTGTATCTAGTAGAAGAGTTGGAAGGAAGAAGGATCAAGGAAGAAGGACTAGATCCAGGAGCAACATCAGTTTCTCTTCACTTTTAGGTAATCAAGCTCAAAACTTGACTTGTGGTTTTATAGATTTTCTCCTTTGCCCCTTTATGGAGTTTTGGGGTCACTAAGCTTGATCCTTAAGACTTGGACATCCCAAGTCGATTCAATTTCCGATCTAGACTCTAGCACCAAGTTCATGGCATAAAGATGCAAGATTTATGGCCATATTAACCCATACACCCCTTTAGAACTCATTTTGGGTCCTTAAGGCATATACTTCCATGCATGCATGTAAAGTTCATAACTTTACGTTCTAGATCAATCTTAGAGGCCCAGATCAACATTTTGAATGAGAGTTTTATGCTAGAAATCGAGTTATAGACTTGGACAATAGGCGACTCGACGAGTTGTTCTCAGTGTTTGGTTAAGTGTCTTCATGGGAATTGTAGGCGGAGAGTTACCGGAGCAGCAGTCTGGCAGTTCCCGATCAGCATTTCAGCAATCAGCCTTACGAGGTGAGTTTCCTTCCAGTATGAATGGGTCTATGGCCATAATGTCGTGCTGTTTAGATAACAGTAGTTTAGTATGCTTGATGACTTTGTGATTCAGGCATGTCTATGTGTTATGAGTTCCGGACTGTGGTCCGATGCAGTATGCAGTATATTTGTTTATGTTATATGTTATTATTATGTTATGCTATATTCAGTTCTGGATAGCGGTTCGATGCAGTGGGCGAGGCCCTGGTTATTTTCGGACTTCGGTCCGATGCAGTGGGTAAGGCCTTAGTTAGTTCCTGAATTCGATCCGATGCAGTGGGTGAGGCCCTAGTTAGTTCCGAACTTCTGTCCGATGCAGTGGGCAAGGCCCTAGTTAGTTCCGAACTTTTGTCCGATGCAGTGGGCAAGGCCCTAGTCAGTTCCGGACTCAGTTCGATGCAGTGGGCAAGGCCCAGTATGTGCTTTATTTGATATTGTATGGTATGTGGTAGTTTGGGGGAGCTCACTAAGCTTCGTGCTTACAGTTTTCAGATTTGGTTTTAGGTATTTCAGCTAGCAAGGGGAAGGGCTCGGGTTGATGGCATGGCACACACCACAGTTTTAGCCTAGGAGTTACACTCTGATATTTTGACACGATCATGACATCAGATTTGATTTGATACATTTATTATTACATTTTGAGATAATCGAGTTATGGTTTTGTTATATGATATTTGGATATTATAGTTTTAGTAATGTTTTCAAATGAGAATTTTGGCTTGTATTATTGGGATGTCTCAAGTTGGTATTAGAGCCTTGGTTTAAGGGATTCGGGCACACTCTCGGGTGTGTCTGAACTCAAACTAAGGAAATGGTATAAGGTTTTCAAAAGAAAAACATTTTTGAAAGAAAATTTTGAAAAAGAAACTTAAAAATATAAGAATTTTTGAAAAAGAAAAGAAAAGGTGTGGTGAATGCGATCAACCGAGCTCAAATAAGTATTCCCAAAATACCAATACAAGTTTATGTTATGATTATCAGTTTCAGTAGAATAGCATGCTAGAATAGGACTAAGGATCTAGGAAGGATGCCTTATGTGCCTGCTGTATGTGTTTCATCTTTATGAGAATTGCATGCTAGTATCGAGTAGATAGTAGTAGGATAGCCTGTTTAGGTTATGCCTAACAGTATGAGCTTAGAATCGTATGCTAGTATAGATTCTTATTTGAATAAAATTGCTTGGGTTAGAATTCCCTTTTTGTCTGAATGCTACTTGCTTGGTGCTTTGTGGGACTCTGAGTGATGGGAGTTGGCAATTAGGTGAATACGTCACGCCACATGTGATCAGGGTTGAATAATCTCATAGTGTTGGATTTGGCCCTATTGCATAGCTCTCGTTTGAGTCTAACCGTTTTAGGGATGAGTCCTTTACTATAATGATTATCCGAGCCTCGTCACATGTGATGCTATTCAGGTAGTGGCTAATTGGCATTACAAAGATGCCTTCAGTAGCTGAGGATTGGGTGCGGGTTGGATGTTCCCTAGGGAAAGCCTAGGATGGGAGAAGCAGAGATCAGTAGTAGTAGAAGGGACTTGATGGAGTCAAGGCAGTTCTTGAGGAAAGTACGGATAGATGTGGAGGGTAGTATGGGGTCGTACTATTGAAAGTAGAGGATCCATACTCGAATCAAGGAGGGCTGAGATAAGACCAGGGAACTCGTAGTAGATATGATCCATCGAGTTACAATTGTATTATGATGTTGTCATTATGTGTTTTAAGAATGGTGTTTTTGTGCCCTAGACCAGCAGTCAGCAGTTCCGGTGCTGGAGAGGGATCAGGTTCTGGCTCGGGGTCAAGCATTTGGATGAGCAGACTAGGGAATTCATTTCTTTAGAGATCACACGCATCATACTTAAGCAGAATCCTGTAATATTCGGTTTAATCAAGGAGGGTACTTTGGAGCTTTTGGATGAGAGGATGAGTACGTTTCGAACTGAGGTGGTGGCCATGATGGGGTCACGCACGCTCACATTCAAGGAGTTCAGGGCTTGTGGAGCTCCAGATTACCAGGGGGGCTGAGACCCCATTGAGAGTACCAGATGGTTAGCTGATGTGGCCAACGCTTTCCGTACTAGCAGATGTCCCGATAGGGACAAGGTTCGGCTCGCATCCTGTCTTTTGAAGGGCAGGGCATGTGATTGGTGGGAGGAGGTCAGGCATGTCATCGGGGATGAAGCAGCTCTTGATGCTATGACCTGGACAGATTTCACAACTAGGTTCAGAGCCGAGTTTGCATTTGTTATTGGGGTGCAACAACTTGCTAGGGAGGTCCAGGATCTCTTGCAGACGATAGAGACAGTGGCGGAGATTACCGTCGAGTTCAGGGAGAGGGTTCTTCTCGTTCCTCAGTACGTGGCTGATGAGGAGATGAAGAAGGCCTGATACCATGAGATTTTGAGGAGTGATACCAGACAGTTTGTGAGCCGTTCCAGCTGTAAAACGCTGGACGACATGATTACGAGGCCCCGTGAGAGGGAGATTGATTTAGAGATGGAGAGGAAGAGGAAGAGGAAGCCAGAGGTTGTATTTGGCACAGGGAGTTCGGGAAAAACACCCAAGGTATCCGATTACAGACCTAGGGGACAACGAAGCCACGGTCGGTGTGGCAAGTATGGGGGGTTGCACGATAGATTGTGCAAGGCAGGGAGTTTCGGCTGCTACAAGTGTGGTTGGACTGGGCACATGAGCATGGATTGCACCACTACTACCACTACGACTCCCACCTCAACATCTGATCTGATTTGTTTTCAGTGCAATCAGAGGGGCCACAAGAGGTCCTAGTGTCCGAGCTTAGCAGTAGCAGGGAAGGTGGCGGCACCTGCCCATGCTACTTTGAGGATTACAGACGGTCATCCGAGTCGGGCTGAGATGCCAGTGGCGACGAGTAAACCTTTCCAGATGACAGCAGAAGAGGTGCGAGCGAATCCTGATGTGTCGATGGGTATGTATTTTCCTCCCATATCTGTTTTTAGTATTGATTGTTTCTCAGGGTTATGTGTTGTGTATAGTGTTGTTCTTAGTGAACGACATTTCAGCTACAGTATTGTTTGATTCAGGGGCTACCCGATCATTTGTCTCGCTTGTTCTTAGCAAGCGATTTAACAGAGTTCCAGGGGAGCAGGATTGCCCACTCGAGGTTGAGATAGAAGATGACAAGACTGTCAGGGTCGTAAGGGTATATAAGGGTTGTTCACCGCAGTTATTTGATGAGTAGTTCTCAGTGGATTTGGTTCCTATTCCCCTATGAGGGAATAAGGTTATAGTAGGTATGGATTGGTTGAGCCCCAATGGGGTAGTAATTGATTGTGAGCTGCAGTTAGTGAGGGTTAGCACTCCTAGTGGGAGAGATTTAGTGATTCAGGGTGAGAGGTCACATCACAGACCGATTCTTTGCTCCGCAGTGAGAGCGAGGCGCTACTTTCAGCAGGGTTGCGCGGGGTACGTCGCCTATGTTATGGATGCCCAGGAGAAGGGTAAGGCGACATTTGACGATGTACCAGTAGTATAAGAGTACCCAGATGCATTTCCATAGGATTTCCTGGAATACCTCCTGAGAGACAGGTTGAGTTTAGGATTGACCTGGTTCCTAGTGCAGCTTCGATAGCCAAGGCACCATATCGGTTGGCTCTTCCAGAGATGCAGGAGTTGTCTACGTAGCTGCAGGAGCTACTAGACAAGGTTTTTATCAGGCCGAGCAGTTCACCGTGGGGAGCCCCGATCCTGTATGTGAAGAAGAAGGATGGGTCACATCGCATGTGTATAGACTACCGGGAGTTGAACAAGGTAACAGTGAAGAACCGTTACCCACTTCCGAGGATAGATGACTTGTTCGATCAGCTTCAGGGAGCATCTTGGTTTCCCAAGATTGATCTACGGTCTGGATATCACCAGATGTAGGTCAGGGATGAGGATATGTAGAAGACCGCTTTTAAGACCCGCTATGGTCATTATGAGTTCGTGGTGATGCCGTTTGGGCTCACCAACGCTCCAGTTGTGTTCATGGATCTCATGAACCATGTTTGCAGGCTGATGCTGGATCGGTCTGTGATAGTATTCATCGATGACATCTTGGTTTATTCCAATACTCAGGAGCAGCACGAGAAGCACCTGAGAGAGGTGCTAGAGACACTGAGGAGGGAGAAACTTTTCGTGAAGTTCTCCAAGTGTGATTTCTGGTTGCGCGAGGTGCAATTCCTTGGACACCTCATCAACCAGGAGGGTATACTTGTATATCCGGCCAAGATAGAGGTTGTGATGCAGTGGGAGGTCCCGAGGTCTCCATCTGAGATTCAAAGATTCCTAGGTCTGGCAGGGTATTACAGGAGATTTATTCAGGATTTTTCCAAGATAGCAGTATCGCTCAATCGAGTGACTAAGAAGTCAGTGGTGTTTTGCTGGGGGTTCTGAGCAGCAGTCAGCATTTGAGACGCTCAGGCAATGACTGTGCGAGGCACCGATTCTTACCCTGCCAGAGGGAGTGGATGACTTTGTGGTCTACTGTGATGCTTCGACCACAGGTATGGGAGCAGTGTTGATGCAACGAGGGCATGTGATATCTTATGCCTCTAGACAGTTGAAGCCTCATGAGGCTAACTATCCGACACATGATTTAGAGTTGGGGGCAGTGGTGTTCGCCCTCAAGATTTTCCGACATTACCTTTATGGGGTCCGTTGTACCATTTACACAGATCACAAGAGTCTGAGGTGTAACATCCGGATTTTTACCAGGTATCTTGTAAATTTAATTTTGTGGTATTGTGAGGGGGACTCGGCGAGTTGGAGCTCAGACTCGCCGAGTAGGGACGCGGATTTGGGCGATGGAGCGCGCCTGGACTCGGCGAGTCCAGGATATGGACTCGGCGAGTCTGCGCTGTGTAATGAAACCCTAAATTTCCGGGTTTGAGGCCTATTTAAAGGGCCTTATGGCCGTCATTTGTGCTCACCCAACCCTCAGTGAGAGACCCTTGTGTTCTTGAGCGATTTGTGAAGAGAAAGGAGCATTTCTTGACCTTGTGTGTGTTATTTAGCAAGAAGAAGGAGACTCTAGGCAAGAGGAAGCAAAGGAGGTTGCTATTTCGTGGATTTGGGGCTTAGATCATCACTCTAGAGGTATGATCTCAGACTATTTTCTGTTTGGTGAAGCATTATGCAATTTAGGGCTTATGATGGTCATTTATGGGATGATTTGGTGCCCATCGGTTCCCTCCTTGAGTTGAGGTTATGGATCTGGACCCATAGAGGTCCAGAGAGTCTCACTCATCAAGCTTTATGGTCATATAGAGGGTGTATGTGCATCAAGATTGTAACTTTACGTGCTAAATGAGCTTGGAGGGACTGGATCTATGGATTAATGGACTGGATCTGACCTTTAGAGCAAGATTGAGTCAGTGCATGGCACGGACTCGCCGAGTCCGAAGAACAGACTCGGCGAGTAGCATGAATGTTGCCCGACCACACAGTGAGTGGCCTCACCGAGTTGGGGAGGGTGGACTCAGTGAGTCAAGGGGGAGTCAGAATGGACTGGTGGATTGAGTCAAACTGGACTCGCCGAGTTGTTTTGAGACTCGGCGAGTTGAGTCGTGGTGGCCCCACAACTCATGCCAGGTGGAACTCGTCGAGTTGAGTGAATGCTCGACGTGTCAAGGGAGGATTCCAGGGAAATTGGTGTATACGCCCAGACTCGCCGAGTCGCCTTGGTACTCGCCGAGTCCGGTCAGAGTTGATCGTTGACCGTTGACCAGAGTTGACCAGTGTTGACTCCTTATTGATAGTCAACCTTAGAGATATAAAGTGTTAATTAGAAGTATATGATGTTATAGGAGGATTAGAGCTCGGAGGATCGAGCACGAGGGATTTCCAGGATTCGTGAGATACCGAGATACGCAAGGTGAGTCTTCTCACTATACTTTACCTTGAGTAGGTAACCAGAGTTATGTGATAGAGTATTTGTATGCTATGTATGTTGTGTGTTGTACTGCATGATTTCTATGTGATTTATGTGGTGCATGTTTATCAGAGCTAGAACCTGAGGGTTCACAGAGTTTGGGTGCACGGACCCACAGAGTTATAGCCTAGAGTGGCTAATATGTGTTATATGTGGTATTTTGGGAAACTCACTAAGCCTTGTGCTTACAGTGTTGATGTTATTTGTTTCAGGTACTAGTGATGACCGCGGGAAGGCGCCGGCTTGATCCGTATACACACACGTTCGGAGCTTGATATTATGATCTTGGGATTTTGTACTGTTTTGTTGGATAATTAAAACGGTTGTTTTTATGAATATCGATGGAATTATGTTTTATAAAAATTGAAAAATTTGTTTGAAATTTTCGGTGTTACAAATTGGTATCAGAGCCTTGGTTTGAGGGATTCGGGTACACCTTCGGGGGTATTTGAACTCAAACTGAGGAATTGAAGAGATATTTCAAAATAAAACCAAAATTTTCTAAGAGTAAAAGATTTTCCAGGAAGAAACGTGTGTACGATCAGCCAGCGCCCGAACGGTGAATTCCCAAAATACCTTTATATTATGTGATAATTATTATTAATGTGATGTGTTTGCATGCTAGAGTAGGCTAGGTATTGCTAATAGGACTAGAGTGGCCTGTTTTGTGATGCCTTAGCCTAGGGAGGGGTGAGCTGCTATGAGATGCTGAGAGTAATTAGGTAGCAGCTAGGGCTTTGTGTGAGATCTATTTCAAAGTGATTTAAGTATAATAGAGTACTTGGGGATTGGGATCCGAAGAGGAAGATTTGGGGTGTGTACTGAGACGGTGCGGACAGTAGTATTGGGCCCGTACTACTGAAAGCGCCGGTGCGGTACACAGTCCAAATAAGAATCTTGGGATGCCAAGGATCAAGGAGGGGTGGATTGTCGAATGTAAGAGTGTTCGAGTGAAGTCTAATTATCACATGTTGTGTTTCAGAGGTTGATCATGGTGAGGACACGTCATATGCCAGAGGATACCGGAGCTAGTGATCAGGAGATTCGACAGATCATTCATGAGGAGGTGGCTGCGGTCATCAGAGCTGAGATACCAGAGATGTTCGGGTCTATTAAGACCGCGTTGATTGAGACATTTGACGAGCGCTATGCCGCTCTTTCTGAGGCTGCGGTTGCAGCGGCTACCGCAGCGATTGCTGCGGCAAGACCCCAGGGAGGTGATGCGACATTGTTTAGGGAGTTCAGCAACACCAAGCCACCAGAGTTTGATGGTACGCAGGATCCGGTGGCAGCTATGAGGTGGATATCTGATATGGAGGGATGCTTCTTCACTTGCTCGTCCCCCGAGCATTTGAAGGTTCGGTTCGCGCTGAACCAGCTTCGCTTAGGAGCGAAGGACTGGTGGAAGTTTGTGACGGCACACTTCACACCGACTGAGCTTTCGGCAGTGACCTGGGAGAGGTTCACAACCATGTTCCGAGATGAGTACGTTCCTCAGGTGGAGAGGGAGCGTCTGACACAGGAGTTTCTGACCCTCAAGCAGGGTACCGTGTCAGTTACAGCGATTACGAGGATGTTTCATGAGAGGGTGATGTTCTGCCCTGAGCACGTGTCCACCGAGCAGGCACGTATGAGCCGTTACCTGAGCATTCTGAGATGGGATATTCGGGAGTTCGCTGCGAACTCCTCGTATCGGACATTTGCCGAGCTTCAGGAAAATGCTCGGAAGAGGGAGATTGAGCTTGAGACTCAGGCCAGGGAGGAGGCGGAGTCTCTAGGGAGGGATCGGCGGCCGGCACAGTCCCAGCCGGCAGCCAAGCGGGCCAAGCCCGCTCATCCCAGACCCGGGAGCCAGAAGGGCCGCACTTGTGGAAAGTGCGGCAAGGGTCACGATGGAGTCTGTCGAGCAGGGTCTTGCTACAAGTGTGGCAAGGAGGGGCATATGGCCAAGGACTGCCCCAAGGGATTTGCAGTGTGCTTCCACTGCAACCAGACCGGACACCGGAAGGCAGAGTGTCCGCTGCTGCGCGGATCATCTCAGGGGTCTGCTCCCGCCGCCATCAGAGCTACTGCTACAGAGAGTCGGCCCGTGAAGGCCGAGGCACCGAGGGCTCGGGGGAGAGCCTTTCAGCTGACTGCGGAAGAGGTCCGCGCTGCACCCGACGTTGTGGCTGGTACGCTTCCTTTTAATTATTTATTTATGGTGTTGAGATATTATGCTTATATTATGCTATGCATAGGTACCTTCCTTGTGAATTCTGTACCTGCTTTAGTGTTATTTGACTCGGGTGCGAGTCGATCTTTTGTATCTTTGACATTTAGTCAGCATATCAGTGTTAGTCGTGGGGCACTGAATCGGCCCCTGCAGGTTTCCATAGCCGCCGACAGAGTGATTTGTGCCACAGAGGTCCTCCGGGGATGTGTATTGGAGATTTTTGGGGTTGAGTTCCCGATCGACCTGATTCCTATTGCGATGGGTGATGTCTGTGTTATAGTGGGCATGGACTGGTTGAGCCGATTCGGTGCGGTTATCGATTGCGAGCGTCAGCTGGTGACTATACGAGATCCTAGTGGGGGAGTTCTTTCGGTTTACGGCGAGGGTACACGTTCTGGATCAGCCTTTTGTTCGGCTGCTAGGGCGAGGCAGTGTTTACAGCAGGGCTGTAAGGGTTTCGTGGCGTATGTGATGGATACGCGAGTGATCTCCGAGAGACCGAGTTCGGTGGATGAAGTTCCGGTGGTGCGTGAGTTTCCAGATGTCTTTCCCGAAGAGTTACCAGGTGTGCCTCCCGTGAGGCAAGTGGAGTTTGGTATCGATTTGGTTCCGGGAGCCGCGCCTATCGCTAAGGTGCCGTATCGCCTTGCGCCTCCAGAGATGCAAGAGTTATCCTCGCAACTTCAGGAGTTGCTGGGGAAGGGGTTTATTCGGCCGAGTAGCTCGCCGTGGGGAGCACCCATCCTGTTTGTGAAGAAGAAAGATGGCTCGCATCGCATGTGTATTGATTACCGGGAATTGAATAAGCTGACGGTCAAGAACCGTTACCCGTTGCCGAGGATCGACGATTTATTCGATCAGTTACAGGGAGCATCTTGGTTCTCCAAGATTGATTTGAGGTCGGGCTATCATCAGGTGAGAGTGTGGGACGAGGACGTCCAGAAGACAGCATTCAGGACGCGTTATGGGCATTATGAGTTTGTGGTGATGCCTTTTGGGCTCACCAATGCCCCGGCTGTGTTCATGGACCTCATGAACAGGGTATGTCGGCCGATGTTGGATCGGTCGGTGATTGTGTTCATTGATGATATTCTGGTATATTCGAGATCTAGAGAACAGCACGAGGAGCATTTGAGGGAGGTTCTTGGAGTTTTGAGATCGGAGAAACTTTATGCAAAGTTTTCCAAGTGCGATTTCTGGTTGCGGGAGGTCCAGTTTCTGGGACATCTCGTTAACCAGAAGGGGATATTGGTCGATCCGGCCAAGGTTGACGCAGTGATGAGGTGGGAGGTGCCAAGGTCACCTTCTGAGATCCGGAGTTTCCTTTGGTTGGCAGGGTATTATCGGAGGTTTATTAAGGATTTCTCCACGATTGCGGTTCCACTCACCAGATTGACCCGGAAGGGTGTTACATTTTTATGGGGTCCCGAGCAGCAGACCTCCTTTGAGATGCTTCGCCAGAGGTTGTGTGAAGCTCCGGTATTAACTCTTCTGGAAGGGATGGAAGGTTTTGTGGTATTCTGTGATGCATCGATTTTAGGACTGGGAGCGGTACTGATGCAGAAGGGACATGTGATAGCATATGCATCGAGGCAGTTGAAGCCTCACGAGACGAGGTACCCCACACATGATTTGGAGTTGGGGGCAGTGGTGTTCGCCCTCAAGATTTGGCGGCACTACTTGTATGGGGTTTGTTGTACGATTTACACGGACCATAAGAGCTTGAAGTACTTGATGGATCAGCCTAACCTAAATATGCGGCAGAGGAGATGGTTAGATGTGGTCAAGGATTATGATTGCGAGATCTTGTACCACCCGGGCAAGGCTAATGTGGTAGCCGACGCATTGAGTCGCAGGGCGGAAAGTACTCCACTGAAAGCTGTATGTTTGAGATTGACCGTGATAGCTCCAGTTCTGGACGCCATTCGTGGGGCTCAGGCCGAGGCTGTGCGTCCGGAGATGCAGAAGAGAGAGCGGGTCGTTGGGTTGGTTTCTGAGTTTATATCGGATAGTCGGGGTCTTATGACTTATCAGGGCCGGATCTGGGTACCGTTTGTGGGTGGTACGCGTACTACATTGATGGAGGAGGCTCATAGATAGAAATTTTCGATCCATCCCGGGGCTACAAGGATGTATTTGGACTTAAGGAAGGAGTATTGGTGGCCTTGTATGAAGAGGGATGTCACATGGTTTGTCGAGAGGTGTTTGACCTGTCGAAGGGTAAAGGCCGAACACCAGAGACCGCATGGCAAGTTGCAGCCATTGGAGGTTCCCGAGTGGAAGTGGGAACAGATCACTATGGATTTCATCACCAAATTGCCGAGGACTGCCAGAGGAGTCGATGCAATTTGGGTGATTGTGGATAGGTTGACAAAGAGCGCTCACTTTCTTGCCATCAATGAGAGTTCTTCGGCGGAGAAGTTGGCGGAGATTTATGTGAGAGAGGTTGTATCTCGGCATGGGGTGCTGATCTCGATTGTGTCCTAGATGAACGGGCAAAGTGAGAGGATGATTCAGACTCTCGAAGACATGCTTCGCGCATGTGTCCTAGATGTCGGTGGCAGTTGGGATACATATCTTCCATTAGCGGAATTTTCATATAACAACAGTTACCATGCCAGTATTGACCGTCCTCCCTTTGAGATGCATTATAGGAGGAAGTGTAGGACCCTAGTCTGTTGGGGTGAGGTCTGTCAGAGAGTCATGGGGAGTACAAAGGTAGTACTTAATACCACAAAGATGATACACCAGGTCCGTAGCAGGCTTCAGACTGTGCAGAGGCAGCAAAAGAGTTACGCCGATAAGCGACGCTCGGACTTGGAGTTCCAGGGGGCGATATGGTCCTCCTGAAGGTGTCACCCTGGAAGGGTGTCATCCGCTTCCGGAAGCGAGGCAAGTTGGGCCCCAGATTCATTGGTCCCTTTAGGGTTTTGGCCCGGGTGGGTCGGGTTGCGTATCAGCTAGATCTTCAGGCAAAGCTCAACCAAATCCACAACACTTTCCACGTTTCTCAGCTGAGGAAGTGCTTAGTGGATGAGTCAGCAGTTGTACCATTGGAGGATATTCAGGTGGATGGCAGCCTAAATTATATCGAGAGGCCCGTTGCGATCTTGGATCGAAAGACAAAGACCTTGAGGAACAAGGTGGTTCAGCTAGTAAAGGTGCAGTGGCAGCACCGCAAGGGATCGGAGTGGACATGGGAGCCCGAGGAGGAGATGAGAGAACACTACCCAAAGTTGTTTGCAGAGACAACAGACTTCGAGAACGAAGTCTAAGATTTGTGGGGGTGAATTGTAATGCCCTGTTGCTACGTATTTGATCTACTTTTATATAATTGTATTAGTGACTCGACGAGTGGCAGCCCTAACTCGTCGAGTAGATGCGAGGTTGGGACGCGAGTTTAAGTAATCTACTCTTCGAGTCCGCGCTTGGACTCGACGAGTAGGCTGGTCTGGATGAAACCCTAATTAAAGGGTTTGCACCCTATTTAAAAACCATTATGAGCTTCAGGTCCAGCCTCCTTCACCTCCAGAGCATTACTTTCAAAACCCTAATTCCCTTTTGGCAAGCTTGAGATTTCTTAGTGACTTGGAGGGTTTTTGGTGCTTTGTGTATCTAGTAGAAGCGTTGGAAGGAAGAAGGATCAAAGGAGAAGGACTAGATACAGGAACAACATCAATTTCTCTTCACTTTTAGGTAATCAAGCTCAAAACTTGACTTATGGTTTTATAGATTTTCTCCTTTGCCCCTTTATGGAGTTTTGGGGTCACTAAGCTTGATCCTTAAGACTTGGACATCCCAAGTCGATTCACCTTCAGATCTAGACTCAAGAACCAAGTTCATGGCATAAAGATGCAAGATTTATGGCCATATTAGCCCATGCACCCCTTTGGACCTCATTTTGGGTCCTTAAAGCTTCTACTTCCATGCATGCACGTAAAGTTAATAAATTTAAGTTCTAGATCTATATTAGAGGCCCAGATCTACATTTTGAATGAGAGTTGTATGCCAGAAATCAAGTTATAGACTTGGACAATAGGCGACTCGATGAATTGTTCTTGGAACTCAGCGAGTCCGGGGATTCAGTCCCGAATCTGTTGTTGTTCAAAGGAGCCCAGCTGAGTGGTAGCAGGGATTTAGACAAGTCTATAGGAGTGATTCAATGTATTAAGACATAGCCATGAGCTGGAAACCATGGGACTCGACGAGTGTAAGAACACACTAGGCGAGTCCAAGGCAAACTCCTTACCCACAAGAACAGACTTGACGAGTTGTTCATACAACTCGGCGAGTCATAGACTGGACGTGTTCATATGACGAAGGTGGACTCGACGAGTTGTTCATACAACTCGGCGAGTCATATGAAGATGGATCCGATGATATTAAAAAAGGAGAACTCGTCGAGTCTTTGCTAAACTCGGCGAGTAGAGTCAGGTAGGGAGCAGAAGAGAAGGTAGGGACTCGGAGAGTTGGTGGCCCAATTTGGCGAGTCAGGACAACTGGAAGTTGACTTTGACCCGAGGTAAAATAGTCACTTTCCCCTAGGATTTGTTATCAGTGTTTGAATAAGTGTCTTTATGGGAATTGTAGCTGGGGAGTTACCAGATCAGTAGTCAGGTAGTTCCCGATCAACATTTCAGCAGTCAGCCTTACGAGGTGAGTTTCCTTCCAGTAGGAACAAGTCTACGACCATAATGTGGGGCCGTTTAGATAACAGTAGTTCAGTATGCTTGATGTCTTTGTGATTCAGGCATGTCTATGTGTTATGAGTTCCGGACTTTGGTCCTATGCAATATGCAGTATATATATGTTTATGTTATATGTTATGATTATGTTATGCTATGTTCAGTTCCGGAATTCGGTCCGATGCAGTGGGCAAGGCCTTAGTCAGTTCCGAACTTCGGTTTGATGCATTGGACGAGGCCCTAGTTAGTTCCGGAGTTCGGTCCGATGCATTGGGCAAGGCCCTAGTTAGTTCCGGACATCGGTCTGCTGCTGTAGGCAAGGCCCTAGTCAGTTCCCCACTCGGTCCGATGCAGTGGGCAATGCCTATTATGTGCTTTATTTGATATTATAAATATGTTGTAGTTTGGGGGAGCTCACTATGCTTCGTGCTTACAGTTTTCAGTTTTGGTTTAAGGTACTTCAGCTAGCAAGGGGAAGGGCTCAGGTTCATGGCATGGCACACGCCACAGTTTTAGCCTGGGAGTTAGAATCTGATATTTTGACATGATCATGACATCAGATTTGATTTGATACATTTATTATGAAATTTTGAGATACTCGACTTATGGTTTTGTTATATGATATTTGGATATTATAGTTTTAGTGATGTTTTCAAATAAAATTTTTGGCTTGTATTTTTGGGATGTTTCACTGGCTTTGACATATACACATGATTCATCCTCGCTTCACAGAAAACCAAACTCTTTGACATTCTCATCGAAACAAAGATTCCGTTGGCGATATGCTTGTTTCAATCCATAAATGGATTTCTCAAGCTTACACACTGTATTGTGGTGATTTGCATCGATAAAACCCTCTAACTGACTTATGTAAACATCCTCAGCCAACTTTCCATTAAGGAAAGCGGTTTTGACATCCATATGCCATATCTCATAGTCATGAAATGCAGCAATGGCTATCATCACTCTAATATACTTTATCTTTACAACTGGTGAGAAGGTATCATCATAGTCAACTCTAGGAGTTTGAGTAAAGCCCTTTGCAACCACTCTCACCTTATATGTGTGTACCTACTCATTCATGTCAGCATTCTTCTTGATGATCCACTTGCACCCGTCTGTCTTACATGGACTGAATCTCGCTATCCATAGCCTTTTTCCATTTTGCAAACTCCGGGCCTGCCATGGCTTCCTTGTAGCTATTAGGTTTATCCAAATTCATTAGTGTACTATCACTAATAAACGTATCACCCCCACTTGTTATATGAAAACCATACAACACAAGCAGAACACTAACTCTACTGGAATGTCTAAGAGGTAAGGATTCGTCAATCGGTTCAATTGGAGTTTCCTCCTCAGGTTGAGCGCCAGTGTCAGAGGTTCCTTCATCGCTCGACTCTTGAACCTCTTCAAGATCGATTTGCCTTCCACTATCCCCTTGGCTTATGAGTTCGCTCTCTCGGAAAACCCCTCTCCTCGCAACGAAAACAATATTATCACTCGGTCTATAGAAGAGATATCCAAAGGAGTTCTGTGGGTAGCTAATGAAAATACACCGCTCACTTCGAGGTTCGAGCTTGTCGTGAGTCTCTTGTCTTACAAAAACTTTGCAACCCCAAACCTTGATATGTGTCAACGAGGGATCATTCCTTTTCTACATCTCGTGAGGTGTTTTGGCAACATTCTTTGTAGGGACTAAGTTAAGGATATGGGCGGCAATATCTAAGGCATACCCCCAAAATGAGATACGTAGCGAAGCACGGCTCATCATGGAACGAACTATGTCTAGAAAGGTTCGATTCCGCCTCTCAACCACACCATTCAACTGCGGTGTCCTAGGTGGCGTTAGTTGCGAAACGATTCCGCATTACTTACGGTAGTCGTGGAATTCAAGACTAAGGTACTCTCTGTTGGAACTTGAAAGTGAACCTCTAGCAATCCTACCTACTTATTCCGAAGTGTTTATGTTCCTAAGTGAGGAGTGGTCCGCAACACGGTCCGAACCAGGAAAGAAGATGAAGTGAAGACTATAGGCATTCCAGAATGAGTCTCATGTCCGGAATGAATGCTTATCCGGAAGAACCTTATTTTGTCTTAGATTATTTATTATATTTGTACTTGTATTGATGTAATATTTCATGGGACTTAGTCTTTTATGTTATTTGGACAATTTGAATGTCAGAAATATTTCTTTTGTCCGGTCCTATGTAAACATTCTATTTAATTCGCTGTAACCTTTACTCCTATTTAAAGGAGGATTCAATACAATTCAACTACAAATGTTTCACTCAACTTTTGGCTCTTTACTAAGTTATTTCATACATTCTTCTTGTTCTTCATTTATTAACTTTTGTTTGATCATTTACTCTTATTCTTCATTTAATGACTTAATCATTTGTTGAGTACATTATCTATGACTTGACTGGTCTTTCCAGACTTGACTTACATTCATTAGTTAGCAGACATTGATCTTAAGCATTCACTCAAGGTTTGAGTTTTCAAACCTTGTCAATGCGCATCGATCTTGTTCTCACAATTGGTATCATAGATTGAGTGGTTGTCCTTCGAATCCATAAGATCATATTATAGTTGGTTTGAAATTACCTTGGTATTTCAACCATTTCTGTGTTTTGGATAAAAGTTCTTCTATATACCACTTTAGCTTGAAGATATATTAACTTCAATGACTGCTTCTAATCCTCAACTAATGATTTCAATGCAAATCACAAATAGTGCGGGTGCCCAACATGTGCCCCATTACTAGTTATGGAAGAATATGATCACTGGAAAGTTAGAATGGAAAGGTTTTTACTTGCCAAGGATAAAGGTGAAGAAATTTAGAGATCGGTCACAAAAGGTCGACGTGTTCCTGTAAGAACTGTTGTGAGGGATGCAACTGCTCAGCTCATGCATGAAGATGAAACCCACCCAACTCCTCTAACTCCAGATCATATTGAGAAGCTTCATGCTGATCAAGTTGCTTTCTCTGAAATGGTGTTTGGTGTTCTGCCTTCACTCTTTGAACACATCAAGCTTTGCAAATCAATCAAAGAGATTTAGGACACTCTTCAGGACCTGATTGAAGGTTCAGAAAACATGAAGGACAAGCGCCTCACCTCAGTTGTCAACGACTTTGACACCTTCACCACCACTCCTGGTGAATCAGTGGCCCCTGCCTCCAACCGTTATGGTATTGTGGTGAATAACATGACTGCTCATGGGATTGTCTGAATTCCCTTGGAGTATAATCGCAAATTCATAAAAGTCTCGGCAAAGAAAGAGGAAATGTACATTCTTGTCTTCAAAGCAATGGTTCTTTGAAAAAGTTGAAGCTTTATCAACTTTTTGATGAACTTCAAGGACATGAGTCAAATGTTGCTCAAACCATAAGGGAAATCTCTGGAGGTCCTCTTGCCCTTTTCGGTTCTTTTGAATCAACTATTCTGAACTCATCTATTTCGGATCCTTTCAAACCCATTGTTCTATCTATTCGAACATCCGCACCTACCTTATCTCCAAAAACTTATCCCGTTGATGATTCCGAAGTCATGGACTCTGAACTTCGTTTTTAGGAGGAGTTTGCTTTACTCTCAATGAAGTACAAACATCCTTTCAATTCCTCCTACAAACCATACCAAAACCGATTTCGTGCTCCTCACCAGAACAATTCTCAACCATATTCAGCTCCGCAACCTAAACCCTCTTCAAAAAAATCCTCTTGCATATAAACCAAACCTCTCTAAACCAAACTATACTCCGGAAGCCTCTTAGAGCTCCAAATCAGACAAACCAAAAATTGTGTGTCATAAGTGTGGACATGCAAACCATTTTGCTAAAGATTGTCTGGATGATGCTCTGCAGAAACCAAAAATCAAGGATTCTGCATACTACGTCCGAAAGGCACAAGAGATGGCTAAAAGCAAAAACGCCATTGTTACAACGGTTTCAAGAGATGTTGAAGGATATTGATCATCCGGGGATGATGATGACATGGTAACTGGAGGAAACATGTCTCTGATGGCAAGACAAACCATTGAATGTGATGAAGGGCATTGGTCTTCAGGATCAGAAGATGAAGATGATGTTGTTGAACCTCACTATTGCTACATGGCAACCAATGATCCACCAGGATGAAACATCGTTCAGCAGGTAAAATCTATGATCTCTGATAATAACTTTAACTTGTCTCTCTGTGAACCTTATTTGACCCAAATTCAAACAGATATGAACACCATCTATAAAGCCTATGAGTTTTCCATAGACGCAAGTGAGAAGAAGGAGTGTGAGTTAAATCGTCTTAGGTTACGTTTCGAGGATAAAAAGTTGAAAATCGAGTCTTTAGAGCGTGAACTTTCAATGTTAAGTGATGAATGTATCATTTTGAAAGATAAATGTAAAATTACCTATTCTGAACGAAATATTTTGATTTCTGATAATAAACGTCTAAATGCCAAGATAGATGCTTTGCATAATTATGTATACATGCTTGAAGAAGACCTTCGGATGACTCATAATTTTCGTCACCCATGGTCTAATGCACCTGGTCTCGGAAGCGAGTTTCCGAAACCAATTGCTAGTCCCCTGAAGAAGTTACAAAATTTGACATTCATGGGAGATGTTCCAAACATTAAACATTTGGACACCCCCGTTTGTCCCTTATCACCATTTTCGGAGACTTCATACCATTTTGAGTCCTTAATTCCTGAGCTTAAACCAATTGTTCTCAAGTGTCCTGATTCCACGCCACTTTCGCCTCTGACTAACCTGGACCTGAATCAGACCACACAATTTCATTATAGTCTTCCAAATTGTGTAGATTATGTTCCTTTGACTAAGCACACAAACAACTGTGTAGTTGAAGAAATTCCTTCCTTGGCAACTGAAATAGACACCTCTGAGTTTGTATAGGCATCCTTAGATGATAAAGTTGAAAAATAAAGTTTGTCTCCTCTGATTCTTGTGAATCGGATTCCTTAGTGGTCTCAAAAACTAAGTTGGTACCAATTACTCCTAAGTTTAGCAATCTATCTGCAGGGCAACCTTCAAAATCCTTACCTTACACTAAAATAAAACCAATGTTGAATAGGAAGGATATTGTAGATCCCAAAGTAGAAGCTTGAAATGCACATAAGAAATAAGTCAAAACTAGACTAAATTCCAGGTTCCTTGAAAACTCCAAATCAATTGCCAAAACTCTTTTGCTCCCATTAAGATTCTCAAAATGCCTTATGAATCTCCCAGTCGCATAGAACCCAAGAAAGTAAACGATTCTACTTGGCCTAAATCTCATGTGAATGACAACACAGTCAAAAACATCTTTCCTCAAACTGTTTCATTTGGTTTTATTGCAAAATATGATGGGACATTTTTTAAACCGAATCCTTCTAAAACCAACGTGTCATCGTGCAAACCCATAAATATAGGGAAAACATCTTTTTCAAAATCTTCAAAGAAAAATCTTGTGTGGAAAGTCAAAACTTCCATTAATGAAAAGTCAATTCCGGAGGTTACAAATGTTACCCACACTCCGGAAGTCATAAGTCTGAAGAAGAATGTTCGAAACCCTCAAGTCATTGAATATGAATGTTGGATAGATGAAAAGATATTGATCTTCTGTCTGTTTCCAAAGACTTAAAAGAATATCACCCAAAAACACAAAGTTGTTCCAAAGTCACCATCAAAGTCTAAAACCCAAGCCTACTTCCCAAAGTCTAATTCAGAGCCTAAAAACTCCATTACTCACTAATTTTGCAGGCACTTTGTGCATCATAGAAAGATACAATATGGTATATTGATAGTGCTTGCTCCATGCACATGACGGGGAAGAAAGATTTTCTGCGAGACTTAAATCTTTCTCCAAATGTTGGTTACGTGACATATGGCAACAACTCCAACTCTCAAATTTGTGGTTATGGAATTCTCACCAATGGAAACTTCTCTATCTCAAATGTGGCTTATGTAGTTGATCTGAAACACAATTTGATCAGTGTTGCTCAGCTCACTGACTCAAATTGATGTGTAGAATTTTGCTAGAAGTACAACTATGTAATGACCGAAGATCGAACAGAGTGCTTAATCAAGTCGCTTTGAAACAAAAATATACACCCACTTGACATCAACATGATGATTGGAAAACCGTAACTCTACCTTCTCTCCAAAACTGCTCCTGACATCAGTTGGTTATGTCATCGAAGGCTCGCTCATCTAAACTTTCGGTACATTAATGATCTCGTATCCGGTGAAATGTTGAGAGGTTTACCTCTCCTAAAATTTGAAAATGATCATTTGTGTGCTGCGTGTGAGTGTGGTAAGCAATCAAAGAAGGGTCATCCTATTATCATCGAAAAATCCATTTTAGAACCATTGGAGCTTCTACATATCGATCTTTTTGGACCATCTATGGTAGAAAGTCGTCATCATAAGAAATACATTCTTGTGATTGTTGATGATTTTACACGATTCACTTGGGTTTTCTTCCTAAGGCTGAAATCTGAAACAGCCTCAGAGCTCATAAATTTCATTAAATGAATAAAAGTTCTTATCAAACTCCCAGTCAGGAGAATCCAAAGTGATAATGGATCGGAATTCACTAATTCAACTATTGAAAAGTTTCTCACAGAAAAAGGATTTGACCACAACTTCTCATCCCCCTAGAGTCCTCAACAAAATGGAGTAGTCGAAAGACGTAATAGAACTCTCATTGAAGCTGCTCGATCTATGCTGAACTTTGCAAACCTACCACTTTATCTTGGGACTGAAGCCGTGTCTACTGCCTGCTTCACTCAAAATCGAAGTATCATCAATGGACGCCTAAACATGACACTGTACAAAGCAATGAATGGTTGGAAGCCAACAATCTTGTTTTTGCATGTTTTTGGATGCAGGTGCTTCATCAAGAACAACCGTGATCAACTTACCAAGTTCCAACCTAAAGTTGATGAAGTCATCTTCCTTGGGTACTCCTCAAAATCAAAAGCTTATAGAGTTCTTAACCGGAGAACTTGTGTTTTGGAAGAAAGCTTTGATGTTACTTTCGATGACAACTTCGTTCAGAATTCTGGCCCAAATCACATTATGGAGTCTGATGATCCTCCACCAGGATGTCCGAACCCCCAAACAATCCTTGAAGTTGATTTTGAAAAATTCTTTGGTGCTTTCGAAACTACTCTTGATTCGGAATCTCGATCAAGACCAACTCTTATTCCAATCCCTACTTCGGAAGCTACCATCTCACATAATGTCTCCAGTCCAATCCCAAGCCTCCCTCCATTTGATTCTGAACCATTTCAACCTTCTCAAGTTGAGGGGGAAAATACTCATCCCTCTCTTGAATTAAATATGGATGGTTTCCAAGATGAACTGCTGATTTTGATAATTCCAATCCTCTCAACAATGATGAAAATGAAAACTTTTTTGAGTTCCCTTCTCATGATGATGTCAATCTCTCTGGTTCAATAGTTCAGGGGGAGCATGATCCTCATATTCAAATTATTCAGAGGGAGCAAATCAATTATGTTGTTGATATAGGATCAACGACTGTACAAGAACTACCACGATTACATGTTTGGACAAAGGATCATCCTCCGAACCAAGTAATCGGTAACCCCAATGCTAGTGTACAGACTCGTTCTGCTGCAAATATCCAAAATGAATGCCATTTTTTAGCATTTATATCCATGGTTGAACCCAAATCCATCAAGGAAGCATTGGAGCATGCTGACTGGATTACAGCCATGCAAGAAGAACTGGCAGAATTTAACCGAAATGAAGTTTGGACCCTCGTGCCTTCTCCTCAGAATCATCCCATGTAGGTACGAGATGGGTATTTCATAACAAGCTAGATGACGTTGGAGTTATTATTCAAAATAAAGCAAGGGTGGTGGCAAAAGGATTTACTCAGATCGAAGGGCTCAACTACGATGAGACCTTTTCTCCTGTTGCATGTTTTAAAGCCATCAGAATCTTTCTTGCTTATGCTGCTCATAAAGGCTTCAAAGTTTACCAAATGGATGTTAAGAGTGCCTTTCTTAACGGTGAACTTCATACTAAAGTATATCTTTAACACCCCCACCCCCAGTTTTGTTAATCTTTCCTTTCCGAACCACTGTTACAAACTCCGGAAGGCTGTCTATGGACTTAAGCAGGCTCCTCGGGCATGGTACAAGACCCTCACTAATTTTCTCAAGCGCTTTGGTTCTCAAAGAAGAATTCTAGATCCCACTCTATTTCAAAGATCAAATGGCAACCATCTTATGCTTGTACAAATTTATGTGGATGACATCATTTTTGGATCTACGGATTCATCTATGGTTGCTGACTTTGCTAAACTAATGATCAATCGATTACAAATGAGCATGAATCGGGAGTTAAGCTTCTATCATGGCCTTCAAGTCAAAAAGACTAACAGAGGAATCTTCATTCACCAAGAGAAGTATATTTCAGAACTCCTCAAAAAATACTCAATGGACACATGCGCCTCAGCTAAAGTACCAATGGGCTTCAGACACAAGATCTTTACCGACCCTTCCGGTGTTTCAGTTGACGAAAAGAAATATCACAAAATGATTGGATCCCTACTCTATCTCACAACAAGTCGCCCGGATATCATGTTCTCAACATGTTTATGTGCTAGATTTCAAGTCAACCCAAAGATGTCACATCTCCTGGCTATGAAACATATCTTCCGATACCTTAAAGGCACAAAGAATCTCGGAATCTGGTACCCAGCAAATGAAAGCTTACTTCTTCAAGCATATTCATAATCGAACTACGGTGGTCTTCAAATTGATAGGAAAATCACTTCAGGTGGCTGTCAATTCTTAGGTGGTCATTTGGTCAGTTGGTCATCCAAGAAACAGAACTACATTGCACTCTCTACAGCCGAAGTAGAATACATCGCTACTGCCAGGTGTACATCTTAGGTCCAGTGGATGAAATCTCAACTCTTGGACTATGGTTACCGTTTTTAACGTATTCCTATCTATTGTGACTCTCAAAGTGCTATTGCGATTTCCCACAATCTAATTCAGCACTCAATGACTAAGCACATTGATATAAGGTACCATTTCATAAAAGATCATGTACTTAATGGTAACATTGAACTCATTTTTATTCCATCTGACGATGAGAGTGCTGATGTCTTTACCAAGGCATTAGATGAAACCAACTTCAATGGTTTTCTGAACAAGATGGGTATGATGATACCAGATCCTTAGTTCTTTCAAGAGACTTGTTCTCTTTGATAGACGTATTTGAAAGAAATCAAGTTCTGATCTCAAAATATTTTCATCTCGGAACTACTTTTCTCGAAATACATAGGATCATTTTACTTATCTTTATTTCTGACCATTACTTAAGTTTTTAAGCCATACATATCATTATGATTGATTGTTGGTTTAAGCCTGCATTGACCTTGAATTCGGATTATTATCTCGGAATATACTTCATAATGGCATCCCAGAATTCCACCCCGGAAAGGTATTACGTTCTGCACTCTGGAATTTCAAAATCAACTCCTGAAGCTTTTCTAAAATTTCATTCTGAAATTTCTTGAAAATCACTATTTCGGAATTTCTACTCCGGACTCACCAACCCTTTCGAATCAAACTGAACTTTTATTCCGGAATCACAAACCTTTTCAACATACTAAATTTTGACTCCGGAACTGAAACTCACTCCGGATTATTTCTTGTTCTGGAACCCTTTTTCAAAACAAGTATGTTCCAGAATGCAACTCTTTACCCTCCGGAATACTTCGGAACAGCTTATCTGGAAGTCTAAAAGATAATAAGGTGAAATGTTTTTTTCTCAACGGTTACTTTTTAGGACAATCTCTATCCTAACTTCCTCGATTCTTGTGACACGATTACACGCCCCCATAATCATAGCCATCAACTCGACGGTTGCGTTTTCCATTTTTAGCCACAAACAACCTCACTTTTTCACCTCCTAGGTCAACTCAGCCCCCGTAAACTTCTTTACCATTTAATGTGACCCATATTCTTTTCGGATCCTCATCATTACTTTACCAAACCGACCCACCAATCTAACCTATATAAATCGATCAAAACCCTCTTTTACCTCTTTACGCACCCAATACTCTCAAACCCTTGATTCCTTTCTGTGTTCTTCATGTTCTTGAAAGCTTTCATCCTTGCAACAATGGTGTCTCCACAAAAATCGACTCAAACTGCCCCCATCATCAAGAAATCCATTGCTAAGAAGAAATCAACCAAGGGTTCCAAAGGTTCATTATCATCTGTAAGTCAAGAACCCATTCTAAGAGATACAACTCAACTGTTTTCTCTCAACCCCATGAATTATGATGAATCCATCAGGATAATGATCGAGTTTATCGCAAATCACCCCATCTCCATTCCCCTCACCAAAATCCCTGAACCTCCACTACCACTTCACCATCTTCATTGTGCATTTTCCAGTATCAAACTCAAAGATGGTGCTTTGGAGACCCAAATCATCGGAGACATAATAGTTCCCATCTACAAATCGACCTTCCTTAAGTCGATTGGTGTGAAAGCAAACCCAAGGGGTTTCATTTTACAAGAACCAACGATTGAAGAGTTTCAGACGTTCTTGAACTACATCGGGTACACTCAAGACTACAAGGAAAAAGAATTCAAGAAGTTTGGCGTCTATGGACTCTGGACCGTGCTCATGCACTTCATCATTAGAGGAATGACCGGAAAGCATGGCAGAACTGATACGCCGAGCAAGGAATGGCTCAATGTCGTCTATAACATTTACTCCGAACGCAAAATGCAGTGGATATTCCAGAAGTCCTGTGGCAAGAGTTTTGCAAATTCGCTACCAAACAAAAGGAGAACGATATTTCGAGCCCTAGGTTCTGGGCCCTGACGCTCCAACAAATCTTCCGAGAGCTGTCCGAACCACTTCCGGTTAACACCATTCCTGCGGTTCAAATTCTTTCGGACCACATGTTATCCATTATTCCTTCCGAGTCCATCTATCTTAAACATCACCTTGACACTTCGGTTGTGTTTGAGCGAACACAACCTGCCCCAGTCTCAGTTAAGCCCATCTCGGAAGAGGCCAAGCCTACCACGTTCGGACCAAAGGTTAAGAAACCTGCCAAGCGAAAGGCTTCTCCCTCCATGTCCAAGCCTAAAAACATAACCAAAGTCAGCTCTTCCTCTCCAAAGGAAGATGCTCATGACATTCCGGCTGACTCTGGCCATCCAAAACCCCCCTGTCCACTCATCTGAGGTACCCCTTGAACAAACCCACGAGTTACCTTTGATGATCTCATTATTTTTCCACACGCACACACTCTAGAACCCCTGTTCTGGACCCCAAGATTTCCAGAAATGGATCAGTCTCTCCAACTCCGAAAGCCTCAAATGGTCTAATACCCGGAAGGCGTACAGGACGACCAAGTGCTAATGATCCCCAATGGGAAGACTTTGTTAACAGAGCCGCATCAAAGCATCCAGATCTCACCAGAGCTTAATTGTAGTCCACACTTATCTCTATGAGGAACAAGGTCATTCAATGCAACTTGCTTTATGTTCCTCCCACTGATGCTGATGCTGCAAAAGAACTTACTTCTGAACTACCTCCTATTACCACTCATCAAAGTGTTTTGCACACCAATCCGGATAAAGAGATCTCCGAAGAACTTACTTCTAAACTACCTCCTATTACCACTCATCAAAGTGTTTTACACACCAATCCAGATGAAGAGATCTCCAAAGAAGTCATGCTGGATGATGATAAAAAGACTTTTCCAAAAACTGACTTCATGCCTTCTCTTCATCTTCAATCAAAGGCATCCGCATCCAATTCTGCTTATGACTTCGGATCCTCCTCATCAACCACTCTGGATGATGCACTCAGATCCAACATCCCTGAAGATGATGCTGAAACCAAGCCTGGTCCCTCTAATACTTCCTCACGCTAAGCTCCTCCGCATCCCTCTGATTCCGATTTGGAATCCTCTACTGGTGACTGCATTGACCCCTTCGCACTCGTCGAGATCCAAACGAATCTCTCGAACACTATGCAGAAAGTGGCCTCCATCGAAACTTCTGTCACCGAGCTCAATACGAAGATGGATCAAAAAGTCTTCAGACTTGATTCCAAGCTTGATGCCATTCTTCAGTCAATATCTCAACAGTCCGAACCATGTGTTGCTGAAAGAGAAGCTCAACTGGATCAGATAATCTCTCTCCAGCTCAAGCACACAATGGAATAAGTTGACACAAAATACGACAAGCTGGTTTATCACTATCTCAACACCATTACTTCCATGCTAAAAGTTCATGACGACTTGGTGGCTGCTACCAATGACCTGATAAATCAGACTCACATTTGTCAAGAGAAACAAATTCAAAGGATGGAGAAGGATATCAAGCAGAAGGATGAAATGAAGATGATAATTCAACAAGTCCTCATCAAACTTCTTCGCTCAACCTGGAATATTGTTGATGTTCTGAACTGGAAGTTTGCTGAGATGATATATATCCTCAGTGACTTGTTCAAACACATTGCTCCTCAAGCCGTAACATCTAAAGCATATGATACCTCACTCTTCAGCTTAACACATGCCTTCAGAAAGTCTTCTCCAAATTTCACAATCTCAAGGATACTCTGTTACTTGCACCGGTTCTGAGGACCACCGATGCAAGAGGGGGAGAAGGTCCAAGTAAACCTGCCTTAAAGTTCACACTCCAAGATGTAGAATTGAATTCCGATGATGAAGTCCAAATTATGTACGGACTTCTAGGAAATTCCTCTGCTGATGAAGAAGACAGTGACGAAGAAAAGTACGTCACCAAAGGAGTTCTAGACCTTGAAGCTCCAAAGAAGATATTTACAATGGTACTGACTGGGGAAGAGAAGAGAGTATGGTCCGTAATCTCCTGGCCAACTTCTTTACCAGATGCCTTTTGAAAAGTGGTTCAAATGGCCAAGGCAAAATCTCTCCTCACCGCACAAGCCTTCTGAGCCACTCCTTCCATGCAACCTCCCATTCCGGAACCAAAGATTGCTCCGATCGATCAGGGTTCTCTTCTCCGGATCCCTGATGAAATTCCGGAAGAACCTCTTCCAAATCTCACTCCGGAATTTACGATCGATGAAAACATGAAGCTTATGATGGACACTTTGAAAAGATATAAAGGGAAGAAGCCTATGACTGCCGAGCAACAAGCCCTTCATTCCGGACCTCCCCCTATTCAAAAACTTGGATGGTCACAAGAAGAAATCAACCAGGCATTAGAGGATAGCATTCAGATCTAGGCCCTAAAAGATAGTCATGATCCAATGCGAGGCATCTCTCCTATTTTCCATGAAGGCATTCTCAAGGCTGAAGAAATAATCCCATGCATGTACTACGACATTTCTCCAAATGACTCTGATTAGCTGGATCTTCCCCTCTCTCCCTTAAGCAAATTTTACACTAAGTATTCTCCTCTTCATCTATCAGACGATCCGCAAGTAATTATCTGGTCCAAGCGAGAGAGACTTAAAACCTTTTACTCCAAACACCCTCAACCTCTCAAGGAAGTGTGTTCAAGGAAAAGAATCACCAAATCGGAAGGTTTCGGAAGAAAAATTCTTGTAAAATTTGAGCTCAACTGTCCTCTATTTCATTTTCACATTCTCCGGAATAAGCTTACTCCCCGGATTGTTACTGATGCAAACTTTCCATCCATGAATCCGAACGACATCCTCACCTTAGCTACCTACTTCAAAGAAAATCAGAAGGATGACATAAGTATGGGAGCTTATCATGCCACTCTAAGCTTCCTGAAGGATTACGTTGTGAAATTATGCTGACGAGATAATGAGCTTGCACACCTCTATGGAACAGAACAATTTGTTGCCAAGATTGACTTTGTTCTTTCGGAAGCTGAAGTCCTTGCTGATGGTCCCTTTGAAGAACCGGTTCTAGGGTTTGTCTACACCACAAGGAAAATAAACAAGAAGGGACTGTTTATTAGTCCTTGACAAACATCTAGTTCCGACCAAAGCCCTAAAGAAGTTCATATCGCAGGCATCCAAGTCCGATGCTCCGGAACAGGTCAAGGCAAATTTTGTAAGTCATCTAGCATGGTACATAGAACTATGAGAGTGGTTATTCAGAGCATACACCTTCATTAAAGAAGAAATGAACTAAGCTTTCTGGATTGCTAAGTTCACTTAGGGGGAGATTGCTGGAACCTGAAAGTGAGCCTCTAGCAATCCTACCTACTTATTCTGATGTGTGCATGTTCCGAAGTGGGGAGTGGGTCACAACATGGTCCGGACCAAGAAAGAAGACAAAGTGAAGACTGAAGGCATTCCGAAATGAGTCTCATGTCCGGAATGAATGCTGATCCGGAAGAACATTATTTTTTCTTAGAGTATTTATTATATTTGTACTTTTATTGATGTAACATTTCATAGGACTTAGTCTTTTATCTTATTTGGACAATTAGAATGGCAGAAATATTTCTTCTGTCCGATCCTATGTAAACATTCTAGTTAATTTGCTGTAACCTTTACTCTTATTTAAAAGAGCATTCAATACAAGTCAACTACGGATCTTTCACTCAACTTTTGGCTCTTTACTAAGTTATTTCATGTATTCTTCTTGTTCTTCATTTATTAATTTTACTTTGATCATTTACTCTTATTCTTCATTTAATGACTTAATCATTTGTTGAATACGTTATCTAAGACTTGACTTGTCTTTCCAAACTTGACTTGTATTTATTAGTAAGCAGACATTGATCTTAAGAATTCACTCAAGGTTTGAGTTTTCAAACCTTGTCCCTGTGCATCGATCTTGTTCTCACACTCTCCGCCTTGTTCGGATCGAAGCATCTTTATTTTCCTGCCCAACTGATTCTCCACATCCATCTTAAACTATTTGAACTTTTCAAAGGTTTCTGACTTGTGCTTGATTAAGTAGATATACCCATATTTGCTATAATCATCGGTGAAAGTCATATAGAAGGGGCTCCCATCCCTTGTGGTGGATCTAAAGGTCCCACACACATCAGTGTGTATGAGATCTAATAAACCCTTACCCCTTTCACAAGTACCAGTGAAGGGTGACTTGGTTATCTTTCCAAGTAAACAAGATTTGCACACGTCATCATCCCTAAGGTCGAATGACTCCAACGCTCCATCCTTTTGGATTTGGGCTATGTGTTTCTTGTTGACATGTCTAAGACGAGAATGCCACAAGCATGCTTTGTCCAAACTATTGGAAGATTCGATATGCAACATATCATATCCTAAGTTGTCTATAACCATCACAGTTTCATATATTCCATTACAAGGCAATGCTTCAAAATAGAAAACACCATTAAGGTAAGCATTAATAGAACCCTTTTCATTATCAAATGAGTATATAAGTCCTTTTCTATACAAACCATGAAAAGAAATGATGTTTCTTGCCATTTCTGGCGTAGCAACAATTATTCAAATCTAGTCCTAATCCATTACTAAGCACTAAAGAGTAAACTCCAATCTTGGTGACATGTGACGATCTTATGTTCCCCATGATTAAGTTTATCTTCCCAGGCTCCACATCCCTATTTCTTCTTTGGCCCTGCAAATCAGAACAAATGTGAAAACCACATCCTGTATCAAGTAGACAAGAAATAGCATGTGATGAAACATTAGATTAAATAGTATAAATACCTGCAAAGGATGGTTTTATCTTTCCATCCTTGATGTCTTGCAGATATTTCAAGCAACTTCGTTTCCAATGCCTAATGTCATGGTAGTGATAGCACTCTGCATCCTTAGGGATCAAGGTGGGCGTAGTGGGACCAGCCTTGGTTCCACTAGAAGAGGTGCCATCATAGGACTTTCCCATGATGTCTATTTAAGGGAGCCTTCCTCTTCTTTCCCTTTCCTTACCCAATTGCCAAAACCGAGGTAGCAGTAGGAGTAGGAGTTTGTGCAACGGACTTGTCCATGAGGTTGCTCTTAGCAGTCGTCAATAGGCTTTGAAGCTTTCTCAATGTGACCTCCTCTTTGTTCATGTGGTAGGTCATGTAAAACTGGTTGAAGCAGGGTGGCAGTGAATGAAGAATGATGTCAATCGCCAGCTCTTCATCGAAGTTAACATTTAACTTCAGCAGGCAGTCAACATACCTCTGCATCTTCTGAAGATGAGCAGTGACAGACTCTCCATCTCTCATCTTGGTCGTGATCATCGAAGTGATGATCTCGTACCTCTCCTACCTCGCACTTTGGTGATACCTTTCAACCAAGTCTTGATGCATTTCGTAGGGATAGAGGTCCTCTTAGGACTTTTGGAATTCAGCAATCATGGTCGCTAGCATGATGCAATGGACTTTTGTGACATCACGCTCATGGGCCTCGAAGGCAGCGATCTCTTCGGGAGTGGCATTGTTCATATCCACCTCTTTCAGCTCCTTGTCGAGGACATATTCTTTGTCCTTGAAGCGGGTGACCATCCTTATGTTGCAGATCCAATCATTGAAATTGTTTCCATTGAAGATCACCCTCCCACGAAAGTTTATGAGTGAGAATAAGCCGGAGGCGTTGGAGCTTGAAGCGTTGTGGTTTGAGTTCGCCATCTAAAAAGGAAAAGAGACAAAGTTTGATTATTTTAGAATCCCCAATTAATCACCCAACTGAGAAATTAGGGCTAGCATCCAACAATATTATTTTCAATTTAGAAGAGGGATTTCGTAATCTAAACAACAAATAATTTGAAGGTAAGTAAATGACATTTCACTAATTTCCACCATGAAAAACAAAAGAGAATTAAGTTTTAAATGTATTGAAAACTCCTAGATCTTTTGAGATTCATTGAACTTTTCAATGATATGCCCCTCAAGTTTGTGACTGGGATGTCGGGGATCACAAACAGGGTGTGAATAACCATGTGAATGTACATGGTGCCCCCAATGTTACAGTCACCTAATCGATGTGCCGGTTAACCACACACGCTACATCGAACTATGACAAACATTGAGTCACCCTTTGCCACCTTTTCTTATATCCAAATTAGTGTGTCGGTTAACCACACACGCTCCACTAACGTCTTAGAAAGGGTTCAAAGTGTAATTTCATGGAATCGCATCAAATTCACTTTTGCCAAAAGTAACTAAGATTGGGAATTTTGTAAAAAAAATTTGGTTACTTTATAAATTCATTATAATTTTAATGAGGAAGGAGTTGCCCTATCCTACCCGTTCAGCTAATGACCCTCCACCAATCAAGGAAGCGGTGGGTGAGAGTGGACACCCATTAAACCACCATTTTATAGGCTATAACCTTATACCCACCTTATAGATCGGATTCATGAATGAGGCCTACTAACGGTAAGACTAGCATTTATGTTATACATATATAATAATTATTCTTATAATATTATAATAGTATAGGGTGAATTTTAAACTTGTAAAATTCTAGGGTTTGGAATTTAATTATTTCAAAATTAAACTTTTAATTCAAAAATTAAATTCCAAAACTTGAGGGTATGTTTGCAACATTTCAAAACTATCTAGATCAAGATTCAAATAAATAATTAAACAATTAAATCTAGTGATTATCTAATTTTGACATAATCCAATTTCATGCAAGATAATGATCAAATAATCTAAATATTTAACATTTATCATATAAGGAGGTAATTATTCAATGAATTTTATAATTACCTTTTATTTTGGCAAGGATAATCATGAAATATCAATAAAATTCGTATTTTATTAATTAAAAACGATTTGGTAATTATCCCACAACAAAATAGGCATGAAATCCCAACGAGTCTGTCCGGCAGAAGACCAAAAACTCGATTTTTCAAGAATGAATGAAACACAAAGCATCAAATACAACAAAAACCAATCAAGTCTCTGATATATAAAAATCAAAATCTACAACAAAACAAGTTTAGATAATACCTTTCATTAGTTGCAAGAATCCTTGATCTTCAAGAAGCTTAGTGTCACAAGTGTAACACCTCTAATGGATCACTAAGACCACAAGCAAGAGGATGATCTAGAAGAGAGAAGGAGAGAGGCTAATTTTGGCTATAGTAACTCTAGGGTTATTGGTCTAGTTGAAACTTGAAGCCTTAGGGTCCCTTATATATCTGAGCAGCTAGGGTTTCATTCAAAACCCTAATTGGATGATTTAGGCCCTAAGCAGCTTGAGAACATTTTGGAACAAGGCCCCTTGGACGAAATTAGAGTGATATTCCACTCCTAATTTTCCCCCCTTATATCCAAGAGAGTTCACATCCCAAAACCAACTATCACACAATTGACAATTCCAGTCCCCTTTATTTAATTAATCTCTTTTAGCCACAAAATTAATTCATAATTAATTCTCAACTAATATTAATTAAAATATATGATTTCTCTTTTAATATATTATTCATATAATATAAAAATAATCCATAATAACCTCTCTCTCTCTCTCTCTCTCTCTCTCCACAAATCATCCTGCGAAGTTGCTTTGGTGAAGGCAAACCAAAAGGACCATGCACAACCAGGTCAACTACATACAAAATATAGTTACGGGCTTAGACACTAATCCAACACTTGTGGCCCCTCTGATTGCACTGAAAGAAAATCAGATCAGATATCAAAGCGACGAGGGTGGTAGCAGTACAATCTCTGGTGATATGACCAGTTCGGCCACACTTGAAGCAACCAGAACCTACCCACCTGCACTTCCCCTCATGCGACTCCGGACTTGCCACATCAGCTATGACCCTGCTGGCCTCGATGTCTAGAATCAGATACCTTGGGCCTCTTGCCCGAACCCTTAACACTCACAACAGAATCTGGCTTCCTCTTTATCTCCATCTCCAAATCAATCTCTCTCTAGCCCTCGCTATCATGTCTTCCAGCGTCTTGCTGCTGGATCGAATCACAAACTGCCGAATATCTCTCATCAAGATCTCGTGATATTGGGCCTTCTTCATCTCCTCGTAGGCCACATAGTGCGGAACCATAAGTGCCCTCTCCATAAACATAGCGGTGATCTCAGCCACCGTCTCGGTAGTTTGACGGAGATCCTAAAACTCTCGCACCAGCTACTGGACCTCGATCACCGGTGCAAACTCAACTCGGAACCTGGTCGAGAAATCACTCCAGGTCATCGAATCAATAACATCATTTCCCATAGCATGCCCTACCTCCTCCTACCAATCATGGGCTCTGTCCTTCAGGAGGCAGGATGCTAGTCTGACCTTATCACCCTCGGGACAATGACTAAAGGAGTTGGAAACATCTTCTAACCATCTGCTGCTCGCAATGGGGTCCCTAGCCCCATGATAGTATGACGCGCCACAAGCTCGAAGCTGCCTGAAGGTCAAAGAGTGCATCCCAATCAACGCCACAATCTCAGCGCAAAAAGCGTTCAATCTCTCATCGATAAGTTCCAGAATGCCCTCCTTGACCGAGCTAAAAATCATAGGAGTCTGATCAAGGATACTGTGTGTAATCTCAGACGAGATGAACTCCCCCATCTGGTCGTCAAGCTGCCCAGCTCTAAAACCTGAGCCTGAATCCTCCTCGGCACCGGAACTGCCCACTGGCCTGCCTCGCAATACCACCATTCTGAAAAATAGACCATAAAAGTATCTGAATAAACATCAATGCATATCGGGGAAATCAAAACTACACAAGCACCCTAGCTTAACTACAAACCTCCTTGAATCAAGTGCGGATCCTATGCTTACAGTAGTACGGGCCCATACTACTTTCCACATCTATCCTTACTTTCCTCAAGAAACGCCTTCATTTAGCCTAGTTACTCTCTAACCAACAGACCCCTTGCCGCTAGGGCTCTTAACACTAAACTTCTGTTGGGTTTTGGTCATAAGACATCCTATGTGCTCATACAAACCCTAATGCTTGGATCTAGGTTTCTCTATTGTACATGCAAGTTATCCAAGACTATAAACCCTAATTCTAGCATATGGAAATTGATATTAACATATAATTAGGTTTAAGATATTACCTTGATTGTTATGTAGAAATAACAATCCTAATTCCTCCTTGAATTGACTTTGTAAGGCTTAGAGTCACAAGTGTCACTCCTCTAATGGCTTACAAACACCAAGAGAAAATGGAGAAGGTATAAAGAGAGAGGAGAGAGGTAGGAATTCGTCCTTAGGACTTCTTGGGAAGGCTTAGACGAATTCATGAGCCTTACGGGGTTTATATAGGTGTAAAGATTAGGGTTTTAGTCCTTATCCTTATCTAGTTGCTTGCCCACCAAGTAACCATAAGATAAGTATTAGAAACCCTTATCCTAGTCGAATTCTAAGGCATTATCTCCCTAAATTCGTTCACCCTATATTTAAGATAATCCTTACCTTATTTTGTAACTATCACATAATTACAAATCAGCCCCTCTAGTTTAATTAATTACACTTGATCACAAAATTAATTCCTAATTAATTATTGACCAATATTAATTAAACAAATATGATTTCTCCTTTAATATATTATTCTTATAACATATTAATAAATCATAATAACCTCTCTCTCTCTCTTTATTTATTTCTCCAATCAAGTTGCTTTGGTGAAGGCAACCCAAAAGGACCATGCACCATCGGGTCAAGTACATACCAAAATAGTTATGGACTTAGACACTAATCCAACAGTCTCCCACTTGGATAAGTCTAATAACTATTGTGCGTATGACTTCAGATCCTGATCTGCAATCGTAGCTTTCCAAAGCCGCTGTCAACTCTGATCCTATCAGATACGCGTGTCCTTAGATAAGGGATCATATATTCCTCCATTCTAGATATCGTATGAGATATGATTTCTAATCATTCTCTTTGTACTACTTCTCGATTTCCTGATTTATGACGACTGACTAATTGAACAAATCAAATTAGCCCTAGCCCGACCGAGCATTTACGTTTGTCATCACTAAACCATCGAGGGGCCCAAAAGATATCGCTTTTATCCTACCTTGTATAAAAGGAACGGATAAACTTAGATACAATGCTTGCTTGCACTCACTAACTGAATCACACACAACAATATGTTTTATAAAACCAAGTTACTAGTGCGTTTACATATTATCAATGTGTAACCGATTAGCAAGATACAACTCACACATCTCGGTTTCAAGAATATAAGATGTTATCGTCTCACCAATCACTCGTGATATAATTCATGGAGTGATCCAAGTGAGCGTGGGTTTAATCCGATGCTCAAATTCATATTCATAAGCACTCATGAACGTTGCAGCAAACATTTGCTTATGTCTAATACTCTTTTAGACAATCCACACACCAATTAACGACAGTTTTTCATTCATACCTACTTCCAACATATGAACGACTGTGGCCCGTTCGAATAATTCGATTGTTCTTAATAAACTCAATTATTTTGGAAGTCAAAACACGCAAAGTGAAACACAAGAATAATACTAATCCCATGTGGCCTCAAACCTTTGAATAAAACTCCATTTATTTATCACCATATCGATTACTCATTATTTGTCGTTTCGGGTAATCAACTTCTTACTTGAATTATTACACTTGTCCCATGCTCTTATCATGCACACAATGTTTACTTATGGTTCTTACTTTTTGAAATAGATCAAATTGAACACATTTCCAATCATTCTCATTTCACAACTCCAAATCCTTTTCCATAAGTGAAAGTATATCAAATTCTTTCTACTTATAGAATATGCTAGATTCTAACATTCTATGCAATGATTCTTTCGTAATGTCACTGCACCAAAATCATAAAGACTATTGCCAATGATACTACAAAATCTTCTATTCGGAGATTGTTACAAGACAATTCCATAGATATGATGTCTCTCACTCAAAGTACATTCCTTTGAACATCCTTTTGCATAAAAGTTTCTAATCTAGACATAGATTTTCAATATTTAATTCCCAATACAGACACGCTTCCATATTTTCCATATGACAACTTATTCTTAATAGAATCTTATCTATTCATAATAATGTCAATATGGTCCATCCAATACCATGCTTCCAACTACTCACAAGCAACCAATCCTCGTCGAACTTTGGATTGTCCTTTGATAGTTGTTTAATTATTTTAGTCAAAACCGATTCTAGTCCCTTTTTCCTCTAAATGCATAGACATTTGGAAAATCTTAGAATGGTCAAACATTAAAGCATTTTCAATCGATCCTATACCCGAAGCGTATGGGACACAATGCACAATGTTTTATTTGCTATCTTCTCAAAATTCGAATTGTGAAAAAGAATTCCGTAATCATAATCGAAATTTTAAGAACACACTTTGTACCTTTGACTAAATTTATTAACATTTCTCAACCTAAGCCTTTAGATTTGAAATGAAGCATAATATTCTCTCCCTTAATTATAGCAAAACAACTTTAGAACCTTTACGACTTTGCAAGGTATAACTCTTGTTTTCTATAATTAATATTGCCAACTTGCAATACGTAACTTAATAATCATACAATCAAAACATTTATGCTCCCACTATCATGATGATTATTATAAAACATAACACTTATGCTCCCACTAGCTTCGACATGTATTCACAAACATCTTAACTTTCAGAAAACAATACCTATTGAATTTCTTAAGTCCATGTTTCTAATACTTAATGCTTTGATAATCTTTTATCAAGGCTTCTTGAACTTATACACCTTTGTCTTAGATAGTTCATATGTGTGTCTAAACAATTAAGACTAATTGCCAAACTTCACAATTTAAATCATGTAAAGGGATACCGTAACCATAATTGAATTCGAGAATGCAACTTTACAATTACTATCTTCTTAAAATCTTTCTTAGTGAAAGCATTTCCTCACAATCATTTTCATGAAGGAGGAAATCTTATGACACTTAGATTTTAATGGTGTATTTGTTCATATCCATGTGAATTTATTAAAACTAAAGTTTACGACAAATTCAAACTCATATGGACCGAACTTTCTTAATCTTGATTTCTTGCCTTATGGTAGCACAACTGCCCACCACGTCTTCCAAGTAGTTAAGCATCTCACCTTTTTCCTATCAATGTACCTTTCATTGATCAAGGTGCCTTGCCTTTTATGCATTCAAAATGAGAACTTAAAGAACTCACATGCATAATTAACTTAATTGGAATAGCACAGAAACAAAATAATGTCAACACGATAGGTTGCAAACCTCAACTCGTGTGCTAGTGATGATCAATAAGGTTTTTTTGATTTGTTCTTGAAACCTTTCCAGACCATTAAGACTCCCACTGACTCCTTGACATATAAGATTCTTTTGTCAATAAACATTTCTTGACAAACAAATATTCAAGAGTCAGTGTAGTTTTTATCAAAACACTTCATAAATTGGTCCTAGTCGGTCTTTGTTTTATTCAAGACATCACAACTTTCCATATTTGATGAATGTTATAAACCTTTAATACTTTTCACTCATTGTCACAATCTTAACTTTAAGACTTGTTATTGGAACAAAGTATGATAAACTTCTTGATTTAAGCATTTCTTCAATCCTTAATTCCTCTTCTTAAACATACAATTGTACTAAGACTCACTTAGAGGATCAATTGAGATATGGTTCTTAATCATTAAGACCTATCATAAAGCATAAAAGCTACTCTCCTTTCTTCTTAGAATGGTGAAACTTTTATTTTTCTGCCTACTTGATTCTTCTTATTCGTTCTACTATTGATCTAAACCCTTTAATCAATTCAGAATTACACTTAATCTTGTAAGTATAATCATATTTACTAAACCTTTAGTAAATCATGACGAATATCTTTATTACTCTTATGGTGAACTTGATCAGCACACAACTTTGTGTACTCGATCTCCTAGTCCTTCACTTGACACTTTGTCAACGAATTAGTCTAATTATCAAATATGAAATTTCTCATTCATCATGCAACCAAGTTGCGTGATTCCAAATTTCTGTCCAATTGAAACTTTGGGCGATGAGAAACTCTCCCTATTTGGTAAATTCTCGACATTTCCATAAATAACATAACTAAGAATCATATCCATTCGTTGTAGAAATATGCAAACATCAATTTTCATAACGATTTCATTGCAAGGAAATAAACAAATAAATAAGTCAAACCAAAATTTATTTTATTTATAAAAGTAGCGGAAAAACATTTGTCCTTACAATGCAAAATCCATTGAAAACTATGTATTTGAAAAAGAAAATTTCTAGCAACTCTATCATAACTATCTAAGCTTAAAATCCAATCTTCAAGTCCATGCGATCGAGATCCATCTCTTGTGATTAGATTCATCTTGCTCTCTTATCAAGCTTCCTTTCTTTTCACCGATCCTGCAAAACATTCAAATGCAATCTTATCACATCATGTATTAAGAATCAATGAATAGGAACTTAACAGAGTTAGATAGTGGATTTTACCTGAAGCGTAGTCATACTTTTGACTCTCCCATCTCTTAGATCTCTTAGGTAAATAGGGCAACTTCGTCTCCAATGCCCCTTCTCTTGGTAATAAAAGCAAATTGACTCTTTTGGAACAACACATGGAACTACTTCAGACATCGCCTTTCTCTTATGATCAAACTTTTCGATCATTGCATGTCTTTCATTGCCATTGTCTATATCCATAGAGGTCTTGAAGGCAGATTCACCAATCAACTTTGCTTTTCTATTGCGCCAAACCATTGCTGATTCAGCAGCAATAAGCATATAGGTGAGATCAATAAGGGTCACGTCATGGTTCATCATATAGTACTCTCTTACGAACTCACTATACGAGTTAGGAAGTGACTGGAGAACCCAATCAACAGTCATCTCTTCACCGACAACGGATCCCATCATTCTTAACCTATCAATGTGTGACTTCATCCCTAAGACGTGTGCACACACCGACTTTCCTTCTTTATGTTTACTTGCCAAAAGGGCTTGAGTGATATTGAACTTTTCAATTTTACAATCTTGTGGGTTAGGGAGAATAATTAGAGGAGGAGGAGGAAGTGAAGCATGATTTCTTGTTCCTCGATCGAATCGTGGAATATCATCTTCATGTGAAATGCTTGTTCCACAGGATTTGGGAAGACCATAGTTGTCGAACTTTGACATCTACAAAACGGGAGAAAACAAATTCAAGTTAGTTGATCGATTGAGTCCTTAGTAAATCACCCAAACGAGATACCAAGGCTAGGACCCAACACAATACGCTACAACCTAGAAAAGGGATGTCGTAATCTAGTTGCAGAATATTTGAAGGTAAGTGAATGACGATTCACTAATTTCCACCATGAAAAACGAAAAATAAATTTAAGTTTTAAATCTATGAAAACTCCTAGAACGTTTGAGATTCATTGAACATTTCAATGGTATGTTTAAATCTCGATATGCCCCTCTTGTTTGTGACTGGGATGCTGAGGATCACAAAGCGGGTGTGAATAACCATGCAAAGTTACATGGTGCCCTCACATGTTACAGTCACCTATTCGATGTGCCGGTAAACCACACACGCTCCACCGAAATATGACAAACATTGAGTCACCCTTTGCTACCTTTGCTTAGAACCATTTAGTGTGCCGGTAAACCACACACGCTCCACTAACGTCTTCGCAAGGGCACAAAGTGTAATTTCATGGAATTGCATCAATTCACTTTTGCCTAAGTAACTAGGATTGGGAATTTGCAAAACATTTAGTTACTTTGTATTTCATTATACTTATAATGGAAGGTTTCGTCCTATCTTACCCGTTTGGCTAACGACCCTCCACTAGTCAAGAGTGCAGTGGGTAAGAGTTGATACCCATTCAATCGCCATATTATAGGCAATTTCCTTAAACACCCCTTATAGACCAGCTTCGTGAATGAGGCCTACTAACGGTAAGACTGACTTTTACTCATACATACATACATACATACATACATATATATATATATATATATATATATATATATATATATATATATATATAATGTTAGACTTTTAATGTTATATATAGTATAAGGTACATTTTACACTTTTAAAATATTAGGTGATCAAATTTAACAATTATACTTTTAATTCAATTAAATTGTAAACCTAAACTTTTATGGATTTAATAAATATCTTTTAATTATACACCTTAATTAATTAATAAAACCATAAGGGTGTATTTGAACTTTTCAAAATATTACTAGGGTTTTAGAATTTAACATTTCTAATTAACTTTTAATCAACTTTTAAATTCCAAAACTTGAGGGCAAGTTTTGAAACCTTTTTCAAAACATTAGGGTTTTAACTATTTAAATTTCAAAACTTCAAAACTTTTGGGTTCAAATTTAAACTATAAAACCTAAAGGGGATAATATGAAACTTTTCATAACAACAAGGATCAAATAACAAATAATTTTAAATTAACATTTAATCACATAATTATCCATATTTGATTTATTTAATGATTTCTTGCAAAACAATTTATCAATTTACTCAAAATAATTAATCAATTATCTTATAAGGAAACAATTATCTTATTAATTGATAAATATCTTCATTTAGATAAAAAATATAGTCAAATATATCATATAATCGGATTAATATTGATCTAACATGATAAGGTAACTATCCATAAGCAACAACAGCAAGAAAACCCGAGATACCCTCCATCTAACGAGTTGACTCGTCGAGTCAGGCTTGGACTCGTCGAGTCTGCATGGACTCGGCGAGTTCAGCTATGGACTCGGCGAGTCCAGCCTCCAAAACACCAAAAATCAAAATTTTTGAACATGTAATGCATCAATACAATTGAAACAAAGCTAGGCTCTGATACCACTATTGGGTTTTGGTCATAAGACATCCTATGTGCTCATACAAACCCTAATGCTTGGATCTAGGTTTCTCTATTGTACATGCAAGTTATCCAAGACTATAAACCCTAATTCAAGCATATGGAAATCGATATTAACATATAATTAGGTTTAAGATATTACCTTGATTGTTATGTAGCAATAACAATCCTAATTCCTCCTTGAATTGACTTTGGAAGGCTTAGAGTCACAAGTGTCACTCCTCTAATGGCTTACAAACACCAAGAGAAAATGGAGAAGGTATAAAGAGAGAGGAGAGAGGTAGGAATTCGTCCTTAGGACTTCTTGGGAAGGCTTAGACGAATTCATGAGCCTTACGGAGTTTATATAGGTGTAAAGACTAGGGTTTTAGTCCTTATCCTTATCTAGTTGCTTGCCCACCAAGTAACCATAAGATAAGTCTTAGAAACCCTTATCCTAGTCGAATTATAAGGCATTATCTCCCTAAATTCGTTCACCCGATATTTAAGATAATCCTTACCTTATTTTGTAACTATCACATAATTACAAATCAGCCCCTTTAGTTTAATTAATTACACTTGATCACAAAATTAATTCCTAATTAATTATTGACCAATATTAATTAAATAAATATGATTTCTCCTTTAATATATTATTCTTATAACATATTAATAAATCATAATAACCTCTCTCTCTTTATTTATTTCTCCAATCAAGTTGCTTTGGTGAAGGCAACCCAAAAGGACCATGCACCATCGGGTCAAGTACATACCAAAATAGTTATGGACTTAGACACTAATCCAACAACTTCATCCTAGGTTCTCCTAGGGTAGAATCCATACCACTCTCCGCGATCAGCTGCCGAAGGAACTCACACTAATCACCTCTAACTAGCTCACGAATACAATTACATATTACAAAAGCCAGATCATTCTTCGAATGAGAGGTCTCTCACTAAAACGGTTGGACTCAAATAAGATCTTCACAATAGAGCTAAACCTAACCTTCTGAAATTATTTTGTTTCCATAATATGTAACTTAGCATATTCGCTTACTAACTAGCTGAGATTAGCAAGAACTCCTAAAAGCACAAAGTAAGCAGCATTCGAGCATCAAGTAAACAAACTGAGTACGACCTAATCAGGCCATCCTATCACTGATCGATCAGTACTAGCATGTAGATCTATAAGCTCATATAACAAGCATACAAAGGCATCTTTCCTAGATCCTTAGCTATACTCTAGCATGTGATTCACAATTCACGATTCATATCATATATAAAGATGCATGGGTAATTTAGGATAACTTACTTGGGCTCGGCTGATTGCATGCACCACACCCTTTTCCCTTTTAAAATCCTTTTATAAAAATTAATTTCTTTTGAAAATTTCCACCAAATCCTTAGTTTGAGTCTAGACACCCGAGGATGTGCCTAAATTCCTCAAACCAAGGCTCTGATACCAACTTGTAACATACTAAAATATGGTCCCAAAAATTTCCGTTTTAATATAAGATAAAATAGTAATTTTCCATATCATCCAAACATTCGAAATAAACTAGTGTAAGAATTTTCATAAAACAGAATATATCATCATAGCAAAATCATAATGGTGTGTGTGCAATGCAGTCAACCCGAGCTCTTACCTTTGAAACCAGAGGTACCTGAAACATAAACTGAAAACTGTAAGCACGAAGCTTAGTGAGTTCCCCCAAACTACCATATACCAAACATACAATAAAAAAATAGTGGGCCCGTCCGGCTTCGGACCCCGTCCAACATCAGGCCTCGCCTGGCATTAGGCCCCACCTGACATCGAGCTAAGCTCGGTAAAATGGGCCCCACCCAATAATATATATCAAATAAAAATATATACATGCAATAATTACAAAGATATATAGAATACAAATATCCATCCGGCCTCGCCCGATATCGGGCTTTGACCTGGGTAAACATATAAACATAGCACATGCAAGAGACACAGAGAAAACTAGCATACTAACAACATAATGTAAACATGGTTTGACCTTGGTGCCATCGACTCACTAAATCTGGTAAGAAAACTTTCCTTGAATACTGGAAAGTAGATAAACAGTCCCCGGTTCTGAATTTCAACCCAACTTAATCCCCTAAACATAAAAGATTTCCTTAAGTAACCCTTCATAGTCATAATCCGTTGAGGGTCAACTTTGGTCAAAGTCAAAATCAAAGTCAATTCAAACTCAACGCTTCGAGTTGACTCAACTCATCGAGTTTCCCTTTAACTCGCTGAGTTTCCATGAATCACAGAATCAATATCACAATCCAACTCAATGAGTTTTCCTCCAACTCGCCGAGTTCTTCCTTTTTAACAGAATCGAGACTTTTCAACAACTCATCGAGTTCTTTTGTGAACTAGTCGAGTTCTTCAGTCCGATAATCCTTCTTAATACATTAAGCCATTATTCTTTAGATCTACACCCTACACTCCAAATCTAGACTGGAAATGCCTCTAGAAGAGTAAAGTTTCCAACTTTACCTATTAATACCTTTTCTAAAGATATTTAGCTCAAATCCTAACCCAAAAAGGCCAAAGTCTTAATCCAAAACCACCAAAACTACAAGATAGACCATAAGGTCATAGATCTAGACTCAATGGGCAAAAAGATCACATAAAGTTCCAACTTTCTCTACATGCATGGCCATTAGAAGCTCCAAAAGCCCAAAATGATGGTCTGAACATTGCATGGGACTCCCATGGCCATAAAGTTGGCACCTTTATGCCATGAAAACCCCAAGGCCCTAGATCTGAAGTGTTAACCCATTTGGGACGTCCAACTCCTAAGGACCATGATTTTTGGAAAAAACCAAACAAAATAACCATAAAAGAATATATAAACAACTACAAGGCAAGGTTCAAGCTTTATACCAGAAAAGTGTCGTGGGTAAGGTGATGATTCTAGATCTATAAGCTCATTTTTGTGTCTTCAAGCTTTACCTTCTTCTAATGGCTTCAACACACACCAAAAACACCCAAAATGTGTCACAATCCCTCAAAGTAGCTTTAGGGTTTCGAGATTTAGGGTTAGGATAGTGGAGATTGGAAATGAGGCCAAAACCTTGGGGTTAAGGTGTTTAAATAAGGTACAAAACTCTGGAATTAGGGTTTCATTTAACCCAGCCAACTTGCCGAGTTGATACCTCCTAACTCGTCAAGTTGGTCACCAAAACGCGTGGTCCAAAACATATCTACTCAATGAGTTTGGGGACTCCAAATCGTTGAGTTTTTATACAAAAATAAATAATTATAAGTTAAATACATACCAGGAACCAGGTGTTACAGACACACAACACTTAATGAAACGTGAGATCTTGTACCGTTACCAAAGGTAGCAAGATCAATAGGAGGGAAATGGGTCTTTAAAAGGGAAGAAGGACTGCTTGGAGTTGAATAGGTGAGATTTAAGGAAAGTTTGGTAGCAAAGGGGTTCTCACAAAACAATTCAGGTTCTATCGGTGTAATATCCGTAAAATGGGCCTATAAATTTGTGCATTTTTATTGATTTTTTTAAATAAAATCAAATGAATATAATTAATTAATTCATATTTATAAAATTAAATAATTAAAGGATAATAAATAAAATATTTTAGAAGTGTGATGAAAGAAATAAACTAGAGGTTTAAAAGTGTCAAATTGAAAATAATAATGACTAAGGACCAAATTTGTCAACTTATAAAAGTTAAAATTTGACTCTTGATGACAAAATGAAACTTGAAAGTCAAAATTTATATGGGGAAGTATTATTTATAAAATATAAAGTTACTAGTTACTTTCCAAGTCAAAATAGTGGTTTAAGTGTGAGCTTTTAAAGTTAAGGGACTAAATTTGACAAATCGGTCAAACATAAAGGATGGATATAAAAATAATATGATCTTAGTTCCTGTATATTTAGTAAATAAGAGGAAAAAGTTTTATTAATGAAAATTCATTTAAAAGGACTAGTCAACTGATACCCATTTAGGTGAAATTAAACTTCAGGGTCCAAAGAGTAACATAAGGAGGTATATAAACTAGAAGGCTTCCAACATAGACGAGAGAAAAACAATTTAGAGAGAAAGAACACTATCATGAATACTTTTCAAGCTATCCTGGAAACTTTAACTAAATTAAGGAACACTGTCATGAATGATTTTCAAGCTATCTTGGCAACTTTAACTAACTTAAGGAGAAACAAGAACTTGAAGGCTAATAGACATTTAAGAGCGTTGTATAAATGATATATTGAAACCGATTTGGTATGTTTGATTATTTAAAGAAAACTTTTCAGGGTTAATCATTTTATGATTCCCTTTGGTGCCTTTACACCAGAAGTTTTTCATCGAGCTCTTCTAAGGCATTGGTTTTATATTAAGGCATTGTTTTTATATTTTTGGTAAATATTTTATGTTCCCTATAAATTTCATTAGGTTAGATTTCCATAAAATCTTTTTCAAGATTAGTTTTTTTTTTGTATGTTCATATCATAATCAATATACACAAAACCTTTATCAGATTACTTGCATATTATCGTGATTGAAACCTGATTGTTCTTCATCTTCCGCATTCGTCATCTAAGATTTATTCTCAACAAGTGGTATCAGAGCGGGTTCTTGTAGATACGAATGATTATTTCATGAATCGATCTTGTTTATGGTGATATTTTATCATGAATCTCACCTTGTTCTTCAAGTTTTAAATATTATCAGATCTACTTTCTCTCCCTTCAAGTTTTCTTTCTTGTTGAAGATTTAATGGCGAATTGGAGGGTATTAAAACCCACGAAAAAACTTTGATTAAAGGTTATAGATCCAAAGTTTCTTCTTAAAGAAGGATATCTATTATGGGATGTTCATGGTCAATATATGTTGAAGAATGTCATTGAGATGTATAATATCTATGTTGATGAGAACATTGGTGAACTCACACGAATTTCTTGTGGTGGATCTGAAATTAATCGTTTGGATAAAGATAAAGATTTGTTAAAGCAATTTTTTATTACCAGAGAATATTTACTTCTGAAAAAATACAACATAATTTAGAGAAAGAAAGAAAAGAAGAAGAAGATGTTCTTGTTATTCTTGGAGAAGTTCGTGATGTTCTTCAAGTTTCTGAAGAAAAAGTGGCTCCAAATGTTCTTGTTGAGTGGGAGTCAAGTGTTTCAAGTTTTTCAGAAGCTTCACAATCCAAATCTAGTAGTTCTGAAGATGAATCTAAATGTAAAAATTCAGATATCATGAAAGTGAAGGTGTTTTGTTCTATTGGAATAACAACAGATGATTTTTTGTGTTCTGATGATGTTTTTGAATGATTAATTCCTTACAGAAAGCCAATAATTTAGGATGTTCAGATTTATCAAACTCCTAAGGATTGTGTTCAAAAGTCTTCAAATGTTCATATTCAGAAAGATTAAAAGGTTGTTCAGATCTGAATTTCGTTTCTGAAGCCTAGAAATCAGAAAAGAAAGAAAGAAGAAGAAAAATAACAAGAGTAAAATGAAGAAGGTTTTGATGTCCAAGGTACAAGTTCCTCAAGCTTGTGATAAGGTTTAGAAAATTGAAGTCAAACATGTTCAAAGAAACTTCACTTCTCATTTTTCTTCAGATAAAGATATTAGAAGTTGGAGAAAAGAGAAAAGAGTATTTGGTTGCTTCAATGAAGTTTTTGGATAATTTTGTTTTCCAACTAAAAAACGAGTATTATTTTTTAAAGATGATCGGTTTTCTTCAAATAAATGGGTATGCAAGAAACCAACATCAATGTTGAATCTTAAATGGGTACCAAAAGTTTCATAAAAGTTGTCATTTAAAAAAAAATTATTATTATTTTTGAATAAGAGGACAAAATCTGGTGAAAATTTAGTCAAAGACATGAAATTGTGTTGAAGAATCAACTTTTATTGATTTTTATTGGTTGGTAATAACAAAAAGGTGAAAAGTTAAAAAAGTGGATGAAAAAAGATATTTTCCTACAAAAAGAAGGCTGCCATCTGACACTCTTCAGCAAAAGGGGTGCAAGCTGTCAATTCACTGCAAACAGAGGGTCAGCTTCAGAATTATTCCCAAAATGTTGACACTTTTGGATTTTTGGTAAAAAGTGCGAATTAATTAACACATTAAGGGCTGAATTCGGAATTATAATCAAATATAATGGTTGATCGGTATAGTAGGCTGAATGTGTTACTTCACTGATTCTCAAGGGACCAAATACGTAACTCTAGTGTTAATGTCTCCAAATGATCTGATTATATCCCGTCCATGAAGTTCAATCGGAATCGACAACGAAATCATCCTGGTTCGTAGTCGGAATTATGACGGGATTGAGATGGGATCGGAATCAAAAATCTGCACTCTGTATCAATATGGATATCGGGTCTCAAATGGAATCGGTATTGAACAATATCATTCGTAATCGGAATTGATCTTACTTTCGTAATCGGAATTTGACGTTCGTCTCCAAATTGCTCCGAGCGTTCGGAGGCGTTTGGAGTTCAAGGTTCGGAGGTGGCAGTCGATTCGGAGTTCTAGGCTCGGAAGAATCGTATTCGCAACTATATCCCAAAGTGAATTCGTTCGGAGTTTCTTCCCTATATCGACTGTGTTCATACTCCGAGTCCTCGTAAATCAAAATCAAAAATGAGTTCGGAACGAATCTTTGTTCGGAATTGATCAGTGGTCTCGCAATCATGACTGGAAAAATGTCTCAATCGGGATTTCCTTCGGTTCGGAATTGTTGCTCGTCTGGATTTGCTGTGTATCACATATCCTCATTAACAGGATTTTGACTTTTTCAAGTCAAAGATCCTAATTGTCTCCGTTAAATTGAAGGATATAATTCAATTTACATGTTCAGTCCTTGGAACTTACTCAACTTAATAGTTTATACCCTATATCCAAAATTATTTGCAAATTAAATGGATTTTTACCATTTTAACCTCTTCATACCAAAATATTTTCACTTCTTATCCTTTTCTTTGGTCTTATTCTTTTAATCCCTTCTAAATAATTGCTTTTTTTTTTGTCTAAATTTAAAAATCGAAAAATACAAAATTAATTTTTGTTATTTTTCCGGTATTGATATTTAGAATTGGGTGTATTCTAAAAGGATTTATTTCATTTAATCTAATAGGTTTTGAAGATTGTTGGTGATTCCTCTTAAATTTTCGAATTCTCTCCATGGTATTTGCTGAAGATTCAAGGGGGAGTGATGATTATTCAAGGGGGAGTTCGCATTTGGAAGATGATATTTATTTCTCTTGCTTTGAAGACCCCATGTGTTGATGAGTCTCACAAGTTAGGAATGTATTTTCTTAAGAAGAAATCAGAAGCTACACCTAAGCTCAAGGACTTTATAAAGCAGATCGAGCTGCAAATGCGCAAGTTGGTACGTAACATTCACAGTGACAATGGTTCAGAGTTCAAAAACTAAACGTTTGAAGAATTCCTGACTGAAAAAGGAGTAGCTCACAACTTTTCAACTCCTTACACTCGTCAATAGAACGGGGTTGTTATAAGGTGAAATCGATCTCTGTGCGAAGCTGCAAGAACCATGCTATCGTTTGCGAACCTACAACTCTATTTTTGGGCAGAAGCTGTTGGCACAACCTGTTTCACATAAAACCGATCATTCCTGAATAAAAGATTTTCAATTATCTCTTATGAAATTCTCAATAAAAGAAAACCTAATATTAAGTTTTTCTATGTTTTTGGTTCCAGGTGTTTCATATTTAATTCTAAAGAACAAAGTAACAAATCTGATGTGAAAGCTGACGAAGGAATTTTCTTGGGGTATTCTTTAACGTCGACGACATATCATGTTCTAAAAAAGAGATCAAAAGTAATCGAAGAGACTTACTATGTCACCTTTGATGACACTTATCTTAATAAGTATCAGAAGGTTGACCCTCAATCAAAGGAAATTTTTCCCGTGAAAAATTCGATGACAATTCCTCTCTCTATCCTTTATGAGGAATTCATGAATCTCTTTAACGAACAAGACAAGGCAATCCCTTCGAAATCCAAGGCAACATATAACAAAGAAGAAGAACTAAAAACAATTATTGATGACGCTGTGAAAGATATTGAACATGAGCATCCCATTCCGAAAGACTCTGAAAATCCATCTTGACCACAAGCTACGAATGTTGCACCGTAGGGTAGGGTTTCACTTAAACCTTTTCCTCTCATACACCTTTTCAGGGGAAGAATGAAGACCTTGAAATCAGCTTAGAACCACCATTCCAGGGGGATGATTCAACTTCGACTGACGAGCCAAATCCATCATTCGAGGGGGAGAATGAAAATATGAATGATGATTTGGATGCTTAAATGGAATATGAAGAAATAAATGTTGAACTGGATCCATCTTATTATTGGATAAGGTGTCTAAGTCCATAACTATTTCTGGTATGTACTTGACCCGACCAGGCATGGTCCATTTGGGTTGCATGGCACCGTGCAATTGGATAGACTAAATGAGAGAAATAACACTTGGAGATTATTAATATATTATAAGTTCTAATATATTAATAATATTATCTGATTAGTTTGATCAAGAATTAATTTAGAATTAATTATGTGATCAAAAGATAACTAATTAAATATATGGGTTGATTATGTAAATCATCCATATCTTGTATAGTGGGCTAAAAGGCTCCATGGACTATCAAGTTGGGTTCCACCCATAGGATGCTCCATGGATGCTCCATGGGAGTTACAAACCCATGGGTCATGGAAATGAAGAGTCATGACACATTAGGGTTTAACCCTAGATGTGTCAACACTATATAAGAAACATGTTCTCCACCTAAAATTGGGCTACACTAAGAAACAAGAGGGCTTGGCCGATTTTGAGAAGTGTGTGTTCTCTCATAAGTTCTTCCAAGAGCATTTGGTGTTGTGTGAAGCATTTGAGGCATCACACTTGGGGTGCTAGGCTCACAAGGTTTCAAGGAACACAAACAACAACAAGGTAAGTTATTCTATCTATACTTTAAGTTAAAATTGTTCCCCATGTATGCTAGATAGGAATATAACCTTGGAATTCAACTTTGCATGATAATTAGACAAACATAGATCCAAGGTTATTAGGGTTGCATGTACACTTAGGAAGTGTTAGAATGCTCAAAACCCATCAGTGGTATCAGAGCCTAGGCTTGTTTGCTCTTATTTGTGCTTAAAAGTTGAAAAAGAATCGGAAATCTTGCTGTCTGCGAATGGACTCGTCGAGTCTATAGGGGGGACTCGTCGAGTTCATGAGTATCTTCAACCAACTCGGCGAGTGAGTTCATGCACTCGGCGAGTAGGGTCGACTGATTGCAGAATTTCGATTTAGTTGCTGGAAATGAATTAGAAACATTACCCTAAACTGTTTTGGTAATTGAAAACTTGTTTTTGGTGGTGTAATGTCTTTGCTAATTCATTTACAACAACTAGTTATCAAAATTACAAAGTTTTAAATGTAATTTTTTGATTGTGTTCATATTCATGTTCTTGTTCTTATGATGTTTTAGATGATCATAGGAATTATTTGTAACCTATGTGGTAGATTAATTCTTGATCATAATGTGTTTTAATGGAGTCCATAACTTATCCTTAAGTTATGGAAAACCAAGAGTCACACTTGAATTAAAACCATTAAAACAAACACAAGAGTTAGAAAAATGAAGAGTCTTCATTTTATTACTCTATTAAACTCATAAGTTACAAGAAATGAAAAGTTTTGAAAGTTACAAAACTTGCCCTCAAGTTTAGGAACAAGAAAAGTTAAGTTAAAACTTTAAGTTCCAACCCCTAGAATTTTAAAAGTTAAAATTCAACCCTTATACTTATATTATGATGATTTAATAATTATATATATGTGTATAAGAATAAAGTCGTCTTACCGCTAGTACGCCTCATTCACGAAGCCGGTCTATAAGGTGGGTATAAGGTTGTTGCCTATAAAACGGTGACTTAATGGGTGTCTACTCTCACCCACCGCTTGCTTGACTGGTGGAGGGTCGTTAGCCGAACGGGTAAGACAAGGACTTACAAATTCTCATTCAAAGTATGATGAATATAATAAAGTAACTAAATGTTTTATTAAATTCCCAATCTTAGTTACTTTAGGAAAATGTGAATAAGGTGCTAATCCATGAAATTACACTTTACACTTTGTCTAAGTCGTTGGTGGAGCGTGTGTGGTTAACCGGCACACTAACTTGGACTTAACAAGGTAGGTAAAGGGTGACTTAAGGTTTATTATAGTATCGGTGGAGCGTGTGTGGTTTACCGGCACATCGATTGAGTGATAAACTTTAAGGGTACCAAGTGATTTACATGGTTACTTCACACCTCGTTTTGTGATCCTCGGTATCCCAGTCACAAAACTTGGAGGGCACTCTCGAGATTGAAACATGCCTTTGAAAAGTTCATTGAATCTCAAAGAATCTAGGAATTTCTAAAAACCAATAAAACCTAATATATAATATTTCGGTTTTCGTGGTGGAAATTGGTGAATCGTCATTCACCTACCTTTCAAATATGGTATAGCTTAGATTACGGCATACCTCTTCTAAGTTATATTATATTGTGATTGGATCCTAGCCTTAATATTACATTTGGGTGTTTTATTAAGGACTCTCTTAAATCTATACTAAACTTGTTCTCCTCTATCAGATGTCTTCAAATAATGCTTCTGGCTCGAATCCTAATGGCTCCTTTACTCTTATGAGTTTGTGTAGGAAAGTCACCTTTGATGGATCCAACTTCAATGAATGGATCAGAAACATCAGGATGATTACCCGCTACGAGGACAAAGAATATGTCCTTGACAAGGAGCTTAAGGAAATTGATGAGTCCACTGCAACTCCACAGGAGATCGCTGACTTTCATACTCATGAAAGAGATGCAACCAAGGTGGCTTGCATCATGTTGGCCACAATGACAGCTGAACTCCAAAAGTCTTATGAGGATTTTTACCCTTATGAAATGCACCAAGATTTGATGGAAAGATACCATCAAAGTGCACGACAAGAGAGGTACGAAATCATCTGCTCCATGATAACAACCATGATGAAGGACGGAGATTCCGTCATGAGCCACATGCAGAAAATGCAAAGGTATGTGGATCGTTTGCTGAAGCTTAATGTGAACTTCCCTGAGGAGCTTGCAATAGATATCATTTTGCACTCCTTACCATCGTGCTATGATCAATTCCGCATGACATATCACATGAATAAGGAAGAGGTCACCCTCAGCAAACTTCAGGGACTTCTCAAGACCGTAGAAACAGGTCTTAAGGGGAAGTCGGTTGCAATCACTCCTACTCCTAACTCAACTCCAGTTTTGGCAATCGGGAAAAGTCGAGGGAGGAAGAGAAAGAGATCTTCGAAGGGTACCAAGGCTCGGACCCTTGATGGCTCTTCTTCAAGTGGAACCAAGAAAGGTTTCATTACTCCTTCTTCTGACCCAAAAGAGGCTGAATGCTTCTATTGCCATGAAAAAGCTCATTGGAAGCGGAACTGCCCAAAGTACCAGCAGGATGTGAAGGATGGGAAAGTGAAACCCAACCATGCAGGTATTTACATTATCATTTCTAATAACTCACCCCATTCGAAATATTGGGTCCTTGATACCGGTTGTGGTATTCATATTTGTTGTGACTTGCAGGGACTAAGAAGAAGTGAGGATGTGGAGCAAGGAAGAATAAACTTGATCATGGGGAACAGGAAAGCTTCACCTGTCACCAAGATTGGAGTCTATACTTTATCGCTAAGTAGTGGGTTTAGTTTAGATTTGAATAAGTGTTGTTACTCTCCAGGAATGGCAAGAAATATTATTTCCTTTCATGCTTTGTACAAAGAAGGGTTTAGCTTTTCGTTTAATAATGAAGTTGGTTCTATTGATGCTTTCTTTAATAATGTTCTTTATTTTAAAGCATTACCTTGTGATGGTGTGTATGAAGCTGTGTCTGTTGTAGATAACTTAGGAAATAATGTTTTGTGTATTGATTCTACTAATAATAATAACTTGGGTAAAGCATCATTATGGCATTGTCGTCTTGGACATATAAGCAAGAAATGCATAGGCCAACTCCAAAAGGATGGAGTCTTGGAGTCATTTGACCTAAAGTCAGATGATAGTTGCGAATCATGCTTACTTGGAAAAATGACAAAGTCACCCTTCACAGGCTCTTGTGAAAGGGGTGAAGGTTTGTTGGACCTTATACACATGGATGTGTGTGGGCCATTCAAACATGCCACAAGGGATGCTAATCGTTATTATTTGACTTTTACTGATGATTACAGTAGATATGGATATGTCTACTTAATCAAGCATAAGTCAGAGACTTTCGAGAAGTTTAAGGAATTTAAACAGGAAGTCGAGAATCAATTGGGCAGGAACATTAAGATGCTTCGATCCGATCGGGGTGGTGAGTATCTTAGTTCAGAGTTCCTCGACTATCTAAGGGAATGTGGGATTGTCTCACAATTGACACCTCCCAGGACACCACAGTTGAATGGTGTGGCTGAGAGGCGTAATCGAACCTTGTTGGACATGGTTCGTTCCATGATGAGTCGAGCTTCGCTACCAATCTCATTCTGGGGGTATGCCTTAGAGACTGCCGCCCATATCCTTAATCTAGTCCCTACAAAGAAAGTTGCCAAAACTCCTCACGAGATGTGGACTGGTAAAGTACCTAAACTAGACCACATCAAGATTTGGGGTTGCGAGGCTTTCGTGAGACGCGAGACTCATGATAAGCTCGAACCCCGAAGCGAGAGGTGTATTTTCATCGGCTACCCACAACAATCCTTTGGTTACCTCTTCTACAGACCTAGTGACAATGTGGTCTTTGTAGCAAGAAGAGGAGTCTTTCGAGAAAGAGAGTTTATAAGCCAAGGAGACAGTGGGAGGCAAATTGATCTTGAAGAAATTCAAGAGTCAAGTGGTGAAGGAACTTCAAACTCTAGCCCTCAACTTGAGGAGGAAACTCCTGTTGAGCCAATTGACGAATCTGTACCTCTGAGGCGTTCCACGCGAGTTAGGAGTTCACCTGAGCATTACTATGGATTCCATATTACTGCAGAAGGTGAGACACTTATTAGTGATGGAACACTAGTAAGTCAAGATGACCCTAACAGCTACGAGGAAGCAATGGCAGGCCCCGAATCTGCTAAATGGAAAGAGGCTATGGATAGCGAGATACAATCCATGTATGACAATCAAGTTTGGAACTTGGTTGAGAATGTACCAGGTCGAAAGACTGTAGGGTCCAAATGGGTCTTCAAGAAGAAGACCGACATGGATGGTAAAGTACACACTTATAAGGCTAGACTGGTTGCAAAGGGCTTCTCTCAAATTCCTGGAGTGGATTATGATGAGACCTTTTCTCCGGTAGCCAAGATTAAGTCTATTCGGGTTCTGTTAGCCATAGCCGCATTTCATGACTATGAAATTTGGCAAATGGATGTCAAAAAACCGCTTTCCTTAATGGAAAGTTGGCTGAAGATGTTTACATGAGTCAGCCAGAGGGTTTTGTCAGCAACGAGTACCCCAATAAAGTATGTAAGCTTGAGAAATCCATTTATGGGTTAAAGCAAGCACCTCGCAGATGGAATCTTTGCTTTGATGAAAAGGTCAAGGAATTTGGATTTTCTAGGAGTGAAGATGAATCTTGTGTGTATGTCAAGGCTAGTGGGAGTATAGTTAGCTTTTTGGTATTGTATGTGGATGACATACTACTCATAGGAAACGACATTCCAACCCTGCAGGAAGTAAAGTCCTGGCTTGGAAAGTGTTTCGCTATGAAGGACCTTGGTGAAGCTGCCTATATTTTGGGGATAAGGATCTTGAGAGATCGGAGTAAAAGATTAATTGGACTTAGTCAAAGTACCTACTTGGATAAGGTGCTGAAGAGATTCAGCATGCAAGACTCCAAGAAAGGAGAGTTGCCCATCCAGAGTAACGCCAAACTGAGTAAGACACAAAGCCCTAGCACTGAGGCTGAGATAGCACAAATGAGTCGAGTACCTTATGCTTCGGCTGTAGGATCGATCATGTATGCTATGACGTGTACTCGACCTGATGTAGCTTTTGCCCTGAGCATGGTTAGCAGGTTTCAGGGGAACCCTGGCAAGGCACACTGGACTGCGGTAAAGAATATTCTCAAGTACCTACGAAGGACTAAGGACTGGGTCCTTACCCTCGGTGGGAGTGATGACTTGAGAGTTGTAGGGTATAGTGATGCTAGCTTCCAGAATGATAGGGATAACTTCCGCTCTCAGTCGGGCTGGGTCTTTACTCTACATGGAGGAGCAATTTCTTGGAAGAGTTCCAAGCAAGAGACAGTGGTAGATTCTACTTGTGAATCAGAGTATATTGCAGCTAGCGAGGCGGCAAAGGAGGCGTTATGGCTGAGGAACTTCATTGGAGACCTTGGAGTTGTACCAGCTATTAAAGAGCCAATGGAAATTTTCTGTGATAGTGAAAGTGTTGTTGCCTTAGCCAAGGAACCAAGGGATCACGGGAGATCCAGACACATCGACAGAAAATACCATTTCATCAGACATCGGATCGAAGAAGGACTCCTCGTGGCAAAGAGGGTATCATCAGATGAGAATCCGGCAGATCCCCTCACGAAGGGACTGACTCGGGTTAAGCATCTCCAGCATGCTCGGAGCATAGGGCTGAAGGATGATATTAGATTTAGTAGTTAGATAACCTCGAAATTTGTAAAGTGTAATTGACATTTGATGATGAATAAAAGTGTTTTATTTATGAGTAAAGTGTTTCTATCTCTTGTCGATCATTTACTATATTTCTTTTGCATGTTTTGACTTCCAGAATAATTTTGTTTGGTATAACATATTATTCAAACCTCCACAGTCGGTCATATGTCGGAAGTAGATATGAATCAAGACTGTCATGTTTGGTTGTAGAGGTCTTGGACAAGGCTACAACAATCATGAGTGCTCATAAGTTCTGAGCATTGGACTCAACCCACACTCACTGGAATCACTTCATGGAATTCTATCTCGAGTGATCGTGAGACGGTAATATCATATAAGTCTTTAAACCTAGAGATATGATTTGTTACTTACAAGTTGGTTATGCATTGATTGTACGAAAAATGCATTGGTAACTCGATGTTATAAATCGCGCTCTTGTGTGTAATTCAATGAGTAGTAGAACAAACATATGAGTCGAAGTTTATCTGTTCCTTCTTGGATTAGAAGCTGATATCTGAGCCCCTCGATGATTTTGTTTTGACCTATGTACCGGGCCCGGTCAGAACTAAATTGATGTGTTCAATGAAGTTCTTTGTCAAACAAATCGGAAATCGGGAAACAAACTGTTGGACAATAAGTAAGACATTGTTCCGTGTATTTGTCCGACTGATATCTAGAATAGAGGATTATATGATCACTTATCTTAAATGGCGTACCATCATCTTCTCAGTTCCGAGAAACCTTGTAAAGAGCTACGATTGCCGATCGGTTCCTGAAGTCATACTTGCAGTAATAGTTATTAGACTTATCCAAGTGGGAGACTGTTGGATAAGGTGTCTAAGTCCATAACTATTTCTGGTATGTACTTGACCCGACCCGGCATGGTCCATTTGGGTTGCATGGCACCGTGCAATTGGATAGACTAAATGAGAGAAATAACACTTGGAGATTATTAATATATTATAAGTTCTAATATATTAATAATATTATCTGATTAGTTTGATCAAGAATTAATTTAGAATTAATTATGTGATCAAAAGATAACTAATTAAATATATGGGTTGATTATGTAAATCATCCATATCTTGTATAGTGGGCTAAAAGGCTCCATGGACTATCAAGTTGGGTTCCACCCATAGGATGCTCCATGGATGTTCCATGGGAGTTACAAACCCATGGGTCATGGAAATGAAGAGTCATGACACATTAGGGTTTAACCCTAGATGTGTCAACACTATATAAGAAACATGTTCTCCACCTAAAATTGGGCTACACTAAGAAACAAGAGGGCTTGGCCGATTTTGAGAAGTGTGTGTTCTCTCATAAGTTCTTCCAAGAGCATTTGGTGTTGTGTGAAGCATTTGAGGCATCACACTTGGGGTGCTAGGCTCACAAGGTTTCAAGGAACACAAACAACAACAAGGTAAGTTATTCTATCTATACTTTAAGTTAAAATTGTTCCCCATGTATGCTAGATAGGAATATAACCTTGGAATTCAACTTTGCATGATAATTAGACAAACATAGATCCAAGGTTATTAGGGTTGCATGTACACTTAGGAAGTGTTAGAATGCTCAAAACCCATCACTTATAATCAAAACTATCCTCCGCTAACCAAATGGACCAGTAATATCCAAAAACCCAAGTAATCGGAGAAGCCTCTTCAGGTTTCTTACGATAGCCCAATAACAGGCGAATCAAACTGCATTATTTTCCAAAATGGAATTTTCCATGTTCAATTCATTTATCTCCAAGATTGAGCCTAAAGATGTTAAGATTGCTCTTGATCATTCTGATTGGGTGCAAGAAATGCAAGATGAGCTTAATAAGTTTGAACGAAACAAGGTTCCGAGGCTAATTCCAACTCTGAAGGATGCTTCCGTCATTGGTCTTAAATGGGTGTTTAGAAATAAGCTCGACAAAGAGGGCAATGTGATAAGACACAAGGTGCGGTTAGTCACTAAAGGGTATTGCCAAGAAGAAGGGATTGACTACGAGGAAACATTCGCTCCAATAGCAAGGCTGGAGTCAGTTCGCATCTTTCTGACATATGCAGCACATAAGAACTTTGAAGTCTATCAAATGAATGTTAAGTGTGCCTTTTTGAATGGGGAATTAGAAGAAACAGTGTATGTGGAACAACCACCTGGATTTGTGAACTAAAAATATCTGAACCACTGTTACATTCTTGATAAAGCAGTCTATGGTCTGAAGCAAGCTCCAAGAGCCTGGTATGAAACTCTTTCTATATTTCTAAAACAATCTAAATTTATACAAGGCTCGGTCGACCGAACCTTCTTTTGCAAGAAAGATGGTGACCATTTCATGATTGTCCAAATTTACATTGATGACATCATTTTTGGATTTACTAATCCTAAATTAATTGTTGAGTTCTGAAAGTTGATGGAAACTAAGTTTGAGATGAGCTCAATAGATCCGATTAACTTTTTCCTTGGTTTGAATATTAGACAGAGTCAAGAAGGAATCTTTATCAGTCAGGAGGCTTATACGAAGACCATACTTGTAAAGTTTGGAATGGTGGGAGATTCGAAGGTGAAGGTTCCATTGGCATTCAGAACGAAGTTAACACCGTCTTTGGACAAACCAGTTGCAGATATGACACTTTATCGTCAAATGATAGGGCCATTGATGTATTTAACAGCTAGTCATCCATACATTAAGTTCTTTGTTTGCTATTGTGCTAGGTTTAAAGCCAATCCTCAAGAACCCCACGTGACCACTGTGAAGAACATCTTCAGGTGTGACATCCCCAATTTCACGGCCAGAAAAGACCGATTTCGTTTATGCTTTTATCATAAATCAGAGTAATCTTTCAAAGAAAAGTGTTGCGGAATTTGTTCCCAAAACAAAATATGATAAAGATTTATCAAAGCATTTCTTAAAGCAATATATTTATATTATATTACCGAACTCGGGATGTCAACATCGATACTAATCAAAACCATAATCCAAAAGTAACGTAGGCCACAAAACAAAATTGGCCACAAAAACAATATAGGCCTTACACCATTCTATAAATTTTCTACTGGCCTATAAATCCATAATCTCTCGTCAGATCATCAGAACCATAAACCAAACAAACCCGATTACCCATTCCCGTTATCCTCACATTACGTCCCTAAAGCATCTAATAAAAGGGACCTAGCCTAAGGATCATCATCGGGGTAGACGCTACTGCTGACATAAGGCAACCATGAGGGGGTTGGAGTGCACCGGAGAACACATCATTCACAAACACCTACAGATTGCAAGCCTGCTAGCGTTCCACTAGATCGTCTAGAAAGTTTATGGTCGTCATCTATACTCCGCAAGATGACTGGATCATCTTCAACACCGAGGCCTCTCATCATTTTATCACACATCAACTATTTCATCTACCCATGGTTTACCCAACATATTTATAGATATAAAATACATATACATTTCAGATCTGAAAAACGAATTATAAATCTTTCATCCAGCATACATCTCAGGTAAACAGATAACATATATATACACATAGTAACCAATTTATACTTCATATCTATGAGTAATATGAAAGTGACTATATACTCAGTTGATAAGGTGGTAATTCAGACAACACTTCGCTTCTTAAAATGATATTCTTTGATGAAACCGGGAGGTTCGCTTGAAAACCGGGCTCTGCGGGGGCAGAGTTTCTTAACCGAAAAACTCTTTTTCTCGGAGCCTTCGGGCGCTCTGGGGCTTTCTTCTAGTGCTAGGGAGGTTTCCTAGGCTTCACAGTGGTTTAGGGTGGCTAGAGAGAGAGAGAGAGAGAAAGAGAGAGAGTAGAGAGAGAAAGAAAGGTGTAAATGAGTGAGAAAATCAGTTGACCTCGCACCCCCTTTTATAGGGTCGAAGCTTCGCAGTATGTTAGGCGTACTTCGGATTTACGTGGGGGCGTAGTGGACACACGTCGGATCTTCAGTGGTGCATCGTGGCTAATTTTGGATAGTATAAGAAAAGGAGATCACACAACTTGTTGCCTTCGTACGAAGGGCGTACTTCGGTACGCAGGGCGTCCCCTCGCATGCGGGGGGTTCTCTTCGGATAACCTTGAAATATGTGCCTCTTACTTCAAAAACTCATAAGTTTCGCATACGAGCTCTGATTTCAACGTTCTTTATATCCATGCATAGGTGAGACCATACTCTGCAACTTTCATTTAGACTCCGTTGGCTAATTTTGAATTTATTTTTAAAGTTATATTTTTAACAGCCGGGACACAAAAAGTCTGTTAAAAATTCATAACTTCTTCACATAACATCCGTTTTTGTTTGTCTTATTACCATTGAACTACTATTGAAGTGATCTTTGATTCTCACTTAGGTTGTGTCGGCTAAAAATCGCTCAATTTCTAATTCAAATTCTGGGTTGCACACTGTTATGCCAAATCTTAGAAAATTCATAACTTCCTCATACGAAGTTGGATTTGGAAGTTCTTTTTATGCACACTCTCGGTTAAACATATACTATGACTTTCATTTAGATCGCTAAGGCTAAAAAGCACTTTATCGTAAACTTACTTTTTACGTCACGTAATGTTGTGTCGGTTCTATCGTGAAAATTCGACAGGTCATAACTCCTTCATTATAACTCGGATTTCAGCGTTCTTTATATATCCGAAAACCTTATCACGACCATTACCATTTTCATCATTGATATCGGGATTAACTAACATTTTATTTTTTATGCTTATTTTTATTATATCTTTACAAACAAGTATATAATCACATAATTCACACAATATTCAAGTCTTTCATATTTATTACTTTGAAATAGGTTACAATGGTTGACCTAGACTATTACATCATCGCATCAATGCTTAGCCTCGAAACAAATTCTCTCCCGCTTAGGATGATTCCACCCCGGAATCATGCATTAGCAAACAAATGCGGATAGCGACTCATCATGTCACTCTCCGTTTCCCAAGTAAGATTTGGCCCATTCATATGTTTCCATTGCACAATAATTAATTCGACCATCTTGCGTCGCAACATCTACGTCTTTCGGTAAACAATCGCCTCCAGTTTTTCAATTAGCCTCTTTTATTCATCCATCCTTAACTCAGAAATTAGAATTATGTCGGGAACTTCTCCCGTGAACTTACTCAAATAACATATGTGGAAAGTGTTATGTATACCATCTAGTTCTTATGGTAGTTCTAGCTTGTAGGCTTGCTTTCCAATCCTCTAAAGAACTTTGAATAGTCCAACGAATCCTAGACTCAACTATCCTCTTTTCCCAAATCTTATAAGTCCCTTCCATGGTTTAACTTTTAGTAAAACCGATTCCCCAACTTCAAATGTCATCTGTTGTCTTTTCTTGTCAGCATAGCTCTTTTGACGATCTTGAGCTACTAACATCCTCTCTAATCACTTTCAACTTTTTAGCAGTCTGATGGACTATTTTGGGGCCCATAAATTGCTTCTCCAGTTTCAAGCCAACAAGATGGCGTACGACACTTTTGTCCATATAAAGCTTGATAAGGTGCCATCTTGATGCTCAAATGGTAACTATTGTTGTAGGAAAACTCTACTAGGGGTAAATGTTCATCCTAGTTACCTTGGAATTCTAGGGTACTTGCTCTTAGCATATCCTCCAGTGTTTGAATCGCCCTTTCGCTCTGGCCATCGATGTGTGGATGGTAGGTTGTACTGAAACACAACTTCATACCCAATTCCTCTTGTAGACTCGTCCAAAACCTTGACATGAAACGACTATCACGGTCTGATACAATCGTTAATGGAACACCATGAAGTCTTACTACTTCCTTCACATAAGCATTTGCAAGATTATCTATAAACCATTTTTCATTGGCTGCTATAAAGTGTGCACTTTTAGTGAAACGATACACAACCACCCAAATCATGTTGTGACCATTCTTCGTTCTGGACAGATTAGTCACAAAAATCCATGGTGATGTCTTCCCATTTACCCATGGATACAATTAAAGGTTCTAAAATCCTATACAATTTCAGATGTTGTGCCTTAACTCTCGCACATGTCACACACTCGGCCACATACTCCGCAACACCGAGCTTCATCGTTGGCCACCATTAGTAGGGTTTCAGATACCTATACATTTTTGTGCTATAGGGATGAGTTAAGTACATGGTCTTTTGAGCTTCTTCCATCATAAGATCTCTGATTCCTCGCGTCTTATGTACCCAAATACTATCTTGGAATACCTTTAATCCTTGATTGTTTGTACCGAACACTAACGTTTTTCCCAAATGTTCTTCCTTTCGATCATTTTTCTCTGAAGCTTTTTCCTCAGCTTTCTTGATGCTTTCCACAATCGTTGAGACAACTTCAATTCTTAATGCTATTGGCTTACTCCTTTCAAGGATCACTTTTCGGCCTAAAGCATCAGCTACGACCAATCCCACCAGTGGGGAATCCACCGCTATCCTCATACACCTGGCTGGGGTCAAGGACCTAGCTAACTTGCGGCTCAAAGCATCCCCAACCATGTTCGATTTACCAGGATGGTAAAGGATCTCACAATCCTAGTCCTTGACCACATCCAGCCACCTGTGCTACCTCATTTTCAGGTTTGACTTATCCATGATATGTCTCAAACTCTTGTGATCCGTGTATATAGTACAACGGACCCCGTACAGATAGTGCCTCCAAATCTTGAGAGCGAAAACCACCGCTCCCAACTTGAGATCGTGCGTGGGGTATGTCGTCTGATGCAACTTCAGCTGCCTCGATGCATAAGCTATTACTCATCCCCTCTGTATGAGGACTGCCCCCAAACCTGTGATGGACGCATCACAAAACACCATAAAATCCTCAACTCCCTCGGGGAGTGTTAACACCGGCGCCTCGCATAAACATCGTCGAAGGGTCTCAATTGCCCTCTGCTGCTTAGGGCCCCACCAGAAATCCACCCCCTTCCTCGTTAGACGAGTGAGGGGTATGAAAATCTTGGAGAAATCAGGAATGAATTTCTGATAATACCCTGCTAAACCCAAGAAAATCCTGATGTATGAGGGAGATTTCGGAGTCTCCCACTGCATAACCGCCTCCACCTTGGCCGGATCGACCAAAATCCCCTCCTAGTTAATGAGATGTCTGAGGAACTGGACCTCTCGTAACCAAAACTCGCATTTCGAGAACTTGGCATATAGTCGTTCTCGCCTCAGAACCTCCAGTAGCTCCCTAAGATGCTCCTCATGCCGCACCCGAGTCTTGGAATACACCAAGATATCATCTATGAACACAATGACCGAGCGATCGAGCATCGGTCTGTAGACTCAGTTCATCAGATCCATGAACACCGCTGGCGCGTTAGTGAGCCCAAACAGCTTCACCACGAACTCGTAATGACCATAACGAGTCCGAAACGGGGTCTTCTCCACGTCCTCCTCCCTCACCCTGACCTAGTGATATCCTGATCTCAAATCAATCTTGGAAAACCAAGATGCACCCTGCAGTTGATCGAAAAGATCATCTATCCTCGGGAGTGGATAACGGTTCTTCACCGTTAACTTGTTTAACTCCCTATAGTTAATGTACATCTTGTGCGAACCGTCCTTTTTCCTGACGAAAAGGATCGGTGCTTCCCAGGGTGAACTACTCGGACGAATAAACTACTTACCGAGCAAATCCTACAACTGAGATGATAGCTCCTGCATCTCAGGGGGTGCTAGTCGGTACGACGCCTTGGCAATAGGGGCCGCACCTGGCACTAGGTCAATCCTGAACTTAACCTGCCTCTACGGAGGCACTCCGGGTAACTCCTCCGAAAAAATATCAGCAAACTCCCTCACCACCTAGACCTCAGAAACTGAGAGCTGCTCTCTAACCCGTGTATCTACTACATACGCCAAATAACCGGCACACCCGTGCTGAATATACTGTCGAGCCCTGGTTGCCGAACAAAACCCTGATCCCAACCTGGTGCTCTCACCATATACTACAAGTTCTCCCCCACTTGGGGTTCGAACCACCACCCGCTGTCCTTCACAGTCGATCATGGCGCCAAAACAGCTAACCCAATCCATCCCTACAATCACGCACACTTCCCCCATGGGGATAAGAATCAAATCTATCAGGAAGGACACCCCGAAAAATCTCCAACTTGCATCCCTGGTAAACCGAAGAAGCAGAAACCACGTGCTCGTTGGCGATCGAAACTCGCAACGGACACTCAAGATCATCTATCGACACACTGAACCCTCTAGAGAAGGTCTGAGATACAAACGACCAACTCACCCTCGAGTCAAATAATACCAAAGAGGGCAAAGAATTCACTAAAAGCGTACCTAATCACAGGTACAATCAATAAGCATAACACAGATACAATAACTGAGACAAAAAATAGAAACGTACAAACAACCACATCTGGTGTTGACTTGGCATCCTCGGCCGTGAGCTGGAAGGCGCGACCCTGAGCCTTCGGAGGCTCCACCTTGATTGGCCTCCCATCTCTAATCCTCATAGTAGCGGACGAGGAACCCTGCGTTGGCTTGGCGGCGAGCTGCGGATAGTTGGTCTTCACATGACCAACCTGATGAAAATGGTAACAAATCCTCATATCTTCTGGAGGGGCGGACTGATGGCAGTCCCTGGCATAGTGCCCCTCCTTGCCACAGTTTTGGCACCCACCTCTAGCTCTACAAACCCCTGAACGATCCTCACCACACTTTCCACAAGTGCGACTCTAATGACCCCCAGACCGTGTATCAACAGGCTTAGACCGCTTAGGCACTGACTGAGACTGTGTCGGTGCGTGACGTAGCTCCTTCAGCTGCAGCTCTATCTCCAGTTCACGCCGCCTCGCAGCTTCCTGAAGATCCAAGAGGGTATCGCATCGTTGTGTAGGCACAAACTGTCGAATATTAGTCTTAAGCATACTCAGATAACGAGTCATCTTAGACTGATCTGAAGCAAACTCCGAGCAAAACATAGCCCTCTCCGTGAACATACGGGTAATCTCCATCACAGACTCCCCATCCTGTCTCAATGTCAAAAACTCCTGCGCAAGCCGCTCCTGCTCAACGCGTGGAACGTAGCGGGTGCAGAACATATCTCTAAATTGCTCCCAAGTAACAGCAACCTGCTGATCATCATTATACGACCCAGTCGTCAGCCTCCACCAATCCTTTGCCCCAAGCCTTAGCAGGTTCAGGGCACACCTGACCTTCTGGTCAGTAGGACATGAGCACATGAAGAAACAGCCATCCACATCAGATAACCACCTCATAGCCCTAATCGCATCCTGTGTACCATCAAACATCAGGGGCTTCGTATTATCGAAGTCCAGGTACTGGAAAGCCCTGTCTGCTCCTCCTCGAACCGCTACCGCAGTTACAACCAAAGTGGCTGCAGCGATAACTATCTCTACTAGAGCTGCATATCGCTCATCAAAGTACTCAACCATTGCGGTATTAATCGACCCAAACATCTCTGGCAACTACACTCAGAATGCAGCAGCAATCTCGTCGTGCATGGTCTCCCAGATCCTGGCATCCAATTCCTCGGTCCCTATCTGAACCACGGGCTCAGGTGCTACCGGCACCTCCAACCCTCCGTCTCCCAACCCCGATCCTGATCCTGATCCTGATCTGGATCCGAATCCTGAAGCAACATGTCTCGTCACCACCATACTGAAATATATATATATATATATATATATATATATATATATATATATATATATATACAAGTCATTAGATAACTAACATAATGTCGGGAGACCAATACCCAAAACCCTAGGGGTTGTGATTTCCTTGCTACACGTATGGATCCAGTGCTTTCAGTAGTACGGGCCCATACTACCTTCCACACCTACCCATATTTGCATCAACATAGGAATGCGCCCAACTCAAACTTCTAGAGGAATATAAACTATCTCGTATCTAGTCTCACCACTTCTCATGACTCATACATCCATGAAACTTACATCATCCCCTGCAGCGCTAGTGCATGTTAGCTGCACATAACGCTGGACCCCATAGACTTTCGAATATCCAATCCTACCCGAAGGCCAAATCAACATTCTCAGGCTATAAGGTCTTTATTATGCATAGTCGTGATGCGTACACTAAACATCCACAGTTATGATGTCAGTTCCATATACAAGAAACCCTAGGCTAATGGGCATCATATAATCAGGAAAAATCTATCATTCGATTCCAGAAGATCCCTAGCCTAGCACTAGCATGCTGTTCTAACATATCATAATATCAAATAATTGTATGGTATTTTGGGGTTTACTTACAAGCTCCGGTTGATCGTACCCTCTGCATCTTCCATCCTTTATTTTAAAAACCATTTTAAAACTTACTTTCCGAAAATCTCCTTGATTTGAGACTGGAGTCACACAAGTTTTCCTCCAATTCACTCAAACCTGGCTCTAATACCAACTTGTAACATCCTTAAATTTTTCGCCAAATTTAAAATTTTTACAATCATAAATAAAAACCAAATAACATTTTTTACAAAATGTTTTCAAATCATTTTCCATCAGAGTGTCCCAAAAATCATAACATAATGATGAGGAGCAATACGGTCACACCTTCGCCTTGCCATGATCTCCTAAAGTACCTGAAACAATAAATTTAAAACTGTAAGCCCGAGGGCTTAGTGAGCTACCCCCAAAATACTGATACCACACTAACAATACCATATCAGTAATAATCAATCCATCAACATGCATACTGGGCCATCGGCCTGACTGGACCACCCTACCGGGCCTACAGTCTGTTTGAATCTATCCCGAGCCTTCGGCATGACTGGTCCGCCACGTGGGCCTACAGTCTCTCCGGACCGCTCATAGGGTATATTGGCCTTCAACACAAAGCAGGACCGCCTCAACCCAACCACAAGCAAATAACCATGTGTGCATACTATCATATATACTATCATATACAAATATCAAACATATTTATCTCACTGATCACCAATCATAGAATTCTCCTGTAACTAGAGTACCGACCTAGCAGGTCACTAACATACCAATCCATATGGATCATAAAAGTATAACATACTATCTACCTTAATTCCGATCTAACAGATCATAACCACATGTAGCATACCATAACAATAACAATTAAAGGACCGACCTTGGTGTTGTAGACCCTATCGATACATTGAGGATAACTCACCTCGCAGATGTCGACACGAAAGGTAAACTCCAACTCTTGGATCACTTAACACAGGCTCCACCACCTATTATCATAGTACAACATACTCATAAGTCCTTAACCTTATAAGGTACTCCATAACCCACTAGTCAACCCCTGGTCAAAGTCAAAGTCCCCAGTCAAGGTCAACAGTCCATGTTGACCTTAACTCGCCGAGTACCCTTGGCTACTCACCGAGTTCCCTGAAGTACATTCCAGCTTGCCGAGTCATCGGAGTGACTCGTCGGGTTCCTTTGATTCTCGAACAAACTTTAAGGCCACCCGTTGAGTTCCTTCCTTGCAAATCGATGGATACACACTCATACATATCCAAGAGAAAATTCATCCGACTCGCCGAGTTGTTCCTCAACTCGTCGAGTCTTATGACGATCTTCATCGGACTCGCTGAGTTGTTCATCCAACTCATCGAGCTCACGGTCATCTTCATGTGACTCGCCAAGTCCATTCAGTCCTTTTTCCATACGTACTTTATTTTGACCCATGCAGCGGCTTTAAATCACAGATCCAAGCTTCTAGGGCATGCTTATCACGTAAAGTTGCAAACTTTATGTGCATGCATGGCTATAAAGGCTCTAAATGCCTATTTTAAGTTCTTAATGGAACTTCATGCTCAAGAGGGACCTTAATCATGATCAAGACTGAAACTTTATGCTTCTAGAATCCAAGGAGGGTCCAGATCTAAAGTTATAGCTTCAGATCTAGCCCATAGCTCATCATACCATCTTGAAAATCCATAAAAACAAAAACCCTAGAAACTCAACAAAAGGAAAAAAAAAATAAAAAAGGAAGTAAGGATGGCACTTAGATACCTCCAAAGGATGCTAGTTAAGGTAAATCCTGCTTCCCACTCCTTCCTTGCTTCAATTCCTTTGCACTCCTAGCTTTCTTCCTCCAAGATTCTATTTCCAAGCTTCAAACACCACACCAAGGCACACACACACACACATAATAGGGTTTTAAGGGCTCTCAAAGACTGCAAAGAGGCCAAAGGAGGCTAAGCATCCTTTAAATAGAAGTGTAAACCCTGGGATTTACGGTTTCATCTGCCAGCTCCTACTTGCCGATTCCCAATATGGACTCGTCGAGTAGGTCACTTAACTCACGATCTCATCCAGCTGCTACTCGACGAGTAGATCAACCAACTCGTCGAGTAGAGCTTAACCCCAATAAAATTTATTTGAGCAATACCTGAGAATCGGGGTGTTACATAGTTCCAGTATGTTCTGAGCAGAATAATACTTTTGCCTGAAATCCACCAGGAACTCTACCCATGTCAGTTGCAAAGGCTCATTTATCTTTCCTATTGTGTTCCACCATCGAACTGTTGAACCCTTAAATTGTCTCACTATGTAGGTGGTTTGCAACTTTCATGTGCAACCACAATTAATCAAAGCTAGTTCCAACTTTGAAATCTAATTAATGACTCTGATTGGATCTACCTTTCCATTAAAATATGATGGCTTGCAAGTCATAAAATCTTTATACTTGTAGTGGCCTCTAGGTTCGTCATCCTTAGGGACATCTAGTTAAACTGGTCCTTAATAACTTCTAGAGTCATCATTATTTCCTTCTTGAACTATTGTCGCATACGAAGGAATCAGTCCATTGTTCACTTAATCAAAGATTATTGGTTCGTTCACCACCAGCGCTCCGCCTTAGGCATTGGCCAGTTCTTTAACTAAGAGCTCTCTAAACTTACGTCGTTATTGGTCAAGCAGATCGTGCATCATCTCTCGAGCTTCATTCATTGGGATTTGATCAATAGTTGCTTCCGCATTCTGAGGTGCTCGACCTTCTTCGATATTCAAAACTCTATCGCTCATTGTGATTGTCATGATGTTCTATATACCTAAGCAGGCATTTAGCATACTGAGACAATAATTTAGATAGTGAAGGTTTTATTGACGTATAATTCTCCTTATCGCTCGAAGACATGCTTCGCACATGTGTGATAGACTTTGGGAAGTCTTGGGATACCCACTTACCTTTAGTCGAATTCTCGTATAACAACAGTTACCATTCGAGCATCAAGGTCGCTCCTTTCGAAGCACTATACGGGCATAAGTGTAGATCACCGTTATGTTGGGCTGAGGTGGGCGACACCCAGCTAGCAAAAGCACTCACATCGGACAAGGCGCTAACGGGACCGGAGATCGTTCGTGAAACCATGGAAAAGATCGTTCAAATCAGAGCTCGATTACAAGCATCGCGCGACCGACAAAAGAGCTACGCCGATAAACGGCGAAAGCCCTTAGAATTTCAGGTCGGGGATCGAGTACTGTTAAAAGTCTCACCTTGAAAAGGAGTCATTCATTTCGGGAAACGGGGAAAACTGAACCCATGATACATTGGACCTTTCGAAATCATTGCCCGAATAGGTCCAGTGGCGTATAAACTGCAACTACCCGCAGAGCTAAACAGTGTACACCCCGTGTTCCATGTCTCTAATCTAAAGAAGTGTCTGTCAGATGAAACACTCGTGATTCCCCTTGACGAGATTGAAATCAACGAGAATCTCCTGTTCGTTGAAGAACCGGTCGAAATTATGGACAGGGAGGTGAAGCGTACTAAGCAAAGTCGCATCTCGATCGTGAAAGTACGGTGGAACGCGAACCGTGGGCCAGAATTCACGTGGGAACGCGAAGATCAAATGAAGCAAAAGTACCCTCACCTATTCTAGCATTCTCAAATCTAGCTTTCAAAAGAAGTTCGGGACGAAATTCCCTCTAACGGGGGGATGATGTCACAATCAGGAATTTTTGTGTCTTGTAACTACAATACTTAAGTCAAATTATGAATCCAAAAACATAAGAGCATGCATGATGTTTACTCTATGACAACAAAATTTCAATCAAATACACCATACAAGCATTACAAATAGTCAATAAGCAGTTGGAAACCCTAGAAGTTCTTGTTTAGGTCCATTTTGGACTAGGACTTCCTTATTGGACTCAATGGACCAATAAGCTTCCAATTTGACCATCTTGGGCTTAGAAATCTTAAATGAGCTCTAATTGGACCCACTTCCATTTATTTCAACATTTTGGGCCATATTGGGCTTAGAATGAAATAAATTAATTATATGAACCATTTTGGGCCATATTTAACCTAATGTAGCCCTAATAGGTCATAAGAATCATATTTATGGTTATTTGGACCAAACATCACTTAACATAACCATGAAAAAGGATTAAGCATACAAGGCCCAAATTCCTTCCTCTTTCTCTCTAATTCTCGGTCCAAGCCCATGTAAAAAGGAAGAGTTGACTTCGCTTGCCTCCTCATTATTGTATATAGGATATCTAAGCTTTTGCACTTCAAACATCCATGCAATCTCATTTCCCCATGCAAGCACTTCTTTTTCTCTCTCTCTCTCTCTCTTGCTCTCGGCTAAGTTCAAGCACACACACACACACACCTTTCACTCACTTTTCTCTCAAGAAAACTCTCCCATACCTCCCCCATATTTTCGAGATTCAAGGACTTTGCAAGGAGGATTCTTCACAAAAATCATCATCTAGGTAAGTTGATGCTTGAATCCACACTCTAGACTCCTTGTTCTATACAAAAATTTATTCTTAGCTCATATGAAATCATGATCTTGCATCTTAGAATCACCTCAAATTCGAGATCTTCATCAAGGTGTTGCTAGGGCCGAAAATCACCTCACTTTCTTCCTTTTCTTCTTCAAATCAAAACCACAACTCAATGTGAGCTTCATACCCCCTATTTTTCAGTTTTTATAATTTTTGTGGGGGGGGGGGGGGGGGGGGAATACAAGCAAATGTGTAGATCTATGAGTATATGTATGCTTTGTGTGATTTCTATGCTTATATATATGTTCTTATGTGATTGTGGTGTTGGTTCTAGTCAAAAAGAGCTTAAAAACCGAGATCTACAATGTGTTGAATGAAATAATTATAACATATGTTATTTCACACAAATCAATTCTATAAAAATAACCAAGTTGGTTAATATGAACATCTTTGGGCTTAAAACCGATTTTTGGGCTCAAAATGCTATAAATATAAAACTAAAGGGCCCAAACCGACAAAATACAAATTCTGAGGGTTGAGATGAGTCAAAATAGTTTCAAAAATGTATTTTCTGAAAATTTACTCTTTTGAAGGATTAAAATATGAATTTTTAAACATAATGGACTTGGTACACTAGTAGTCCCCTTGAAATGAAGGCTAAAACTGCACTTTTCTGTAAAACAGGGGACTACTAGTGTACCAAGTCCATTTCAAGGGTTAAAAATACTTTTCAAATTTAAAAGGGACCAAAGATGCAAAAAATTTCCATTTTAGGTCAAAATTGTAAAAATTGCGAAAATAGAGGTTTCAACCGAGAAAACTTCATTTTGAGGGACTAAAACTGTTTTTCAAGTAAATTTGAGTTGAAAAATACCTTTCAACAAGTTTTGATACTTAAGTGTCAAGAAAAATGGTTTAAGGACTAAAATGGAAATTCTTTTATATAAAGGGTTAAAAGTGTAAATTTATCCAAGAAGGGGCTGCAAAAAGAAAAATTCTAATGTTTTAAACAATAAATCCTTTATGATAAAATACTAGTACCACGACTACCGGAGAAATATAATACACCATCAACACCAAAATCGTTACCAAACGAATTGATTCGGTCTCGAATCAATAACGAATCGATTCGGTCTCGAATCAATAACGAATCAAAAATCAATACACGACGATACTTCTATACACACGCGGAAATTACGGGAAGTCAATACACACGTGGGAATTCACCAGACGTCGATACACCATCTTTGGTCCCGAAAGTTTCAAATCGTGCTTGTTATGCCTAGCTAGTGTAACACCGTAAATTTCAAAACAAATTTTTCAAATTTTTATAAAACATAATTCACTTAATATTCAGAAAACAACCACATTTAATTATCCAATTCAAGTAAATACAAAATCCCAAGATCTCAAATCATAACTCCCATGCGTGTGTACTGATCAAGCCGGTGCCTTCCCGCAATCGTTACTAGTACCTGAAACAAATAACATCAAACACTGTAAGCACAAAGCTTAGTGAGTTTCCCCAAAACACCACATATAACACATATTAGCCACTCGAGGCTATAACTCTGTGGGTCCGTGCACCCAAACTCCGTGAACCCTCAGGTTCTAACTCTGTAAACATGCACAGCATAAATCACATAGAAATAATTCAGTACAACACATAACATACATAGAATACAAATACTCTATCACATAACTCTGGTTTACCTACTCAAGGTAAAGTATAGTGAGAAGACTCACCTCGCATGTCTCGGTAAGTCGTGAATCCTAAAATCACTAGTGCTCGATCTCCCGAGCTATAGTCCTCCTAAATCACAATACATCTCTAATTAACACTTTCCCAACTAAGGTTGACTACTCTTTAACAAGTCAACTTAGGTCAACGGTCAACGGTCAACTTTGACCGAACTCGGCGAGTGCACTATAGCGACTCGGCAAGTCTGAGCGTATATACTGATTTCCCTGGAATCCTCCCTTGACACGTCGAGTATTCACCTAACTCGACGAGTTCCACCTGGCATGAGTTGTGGGGCCACCACGACTCAACTCGCCGAGTCTCAAGAACAACTCGGCGAGTCCATCTTGACTTAGTCCACCTGTCCACTCTGACTCTCCCTGACTCACTGAGTCAACCCTCCCCAGCTCGGCAAGACCACTCACTGTGTGGTCGGGCAATATTCATACTACTCGCCGAGTCTGTTCTTCGGACTCGGCGAGTCCGTGCCATGCAATGACTCAAACTTGCTCATAAGGTCAGATCCAGTCCATTAACCCATAGATCCAGTCCTTCCAAGCTTATTTAGCACCTAAAGTCACTATCTTGATGCACATACAATCTCTATATGACCATATATGATGCTTTTGTCTCAAATACTACAACTCACGGTCATAAACTCCATTGCTATACATAAAGCTTGATGAGTGAGGCTCTCTGGACCTCTATGGATCCAGATCCAGAGCCTCAACACAAGAAGGGAACTATTTGGCATCAAATCAACCCAATAATGTCCATAAGAAACCCTAAATCCCATTATACTTCACAAAACAGAAGATAAGCCGAAATCATACCTCTAGATCGATGATCTAAGCTTCAAATCCACAGTATAGCAACCTCCTTTGCTTCCTCTTGACTAGAACCTCCTCCTTCTTTCCTAAATAACACACACAAGGTCAAGAAATGCTTCCTTTCTCTCTCAAAACGTTCAAGCACTCAAGGGTTTCTCTCTAAGGGTTGGGTGAGCATATATGACGGCCATAAGACCCTTTAAATAGGTCTCAAACCCCGGAAATTAGGGTTTCACCACACAGCGTGGACTCGCCGAGTCCGGACGTGAACCCGTGCCCAAAACCGCGATCCTACTCGGCGAGTTTGAGCTCCAACTCGCCGAGTCCACTCACAATTTCCAAAGATAAGCCCAAAATAAATAACTGGAAATTCCGGGCTGTTACAATTATCCCCCACTAGAACTAGACTTCGCCCTCGAAGTCTCACTCTGCAAATAACTCCGGATGCTGCTCTCGCATCTCACGCTCCGGTTCCCACATCATCTCAGACCCCTTCCGATGCTGCCACTGAACCAGGACCAAAGGTACATCCTTGTTCCTTAGAACTTTGATTTTCCGATCTCTAATGGCCACTAGTCTCTCAGCATAATTCAGGCTCGCATCCACCTGAATGTCATCTAATGGAACCACTACCGACTCATCGGCTATACACTTCCACAATTGCAACACATGGAAAGTGTCGTGAATCTGCCCCAACTCTACTGGCAAATCCAAGCGATAGGCTACCCTGCCTACCCTCGCGACTACCCGAAATGGTCCGATATATCGGGCCCCAACTTGCCCCTCTTCCTGAATCGGATCACTCCCTTCCAAGGAGAGACCTTCAGGAGCACAAAATCACCAACCTGGAACTCAATTTCGGACCGGCGTCTGTCCGCATAATTCTTCTGTCGACTCTGAGCAGTCAGTAACCTCTATCTGACCTGCTGGATCTGCTCTGTCGTATGAAGCACTATCTTCGTGTTGCCAATAACACGCTGCCCGACTTCTCCCCAGCAAATGGGGGTCCGACACTTCCTCCCGTACAACAACTCAAAGGGTGGCATACCGATGCTCGAATGATGGTTGTTGTTGTAAGAAAACTCGGCCAACGGCAAATACGTATCCCAACTTCCCCCGAAATCCAATACACATGCTCGGAGCATGTCCTCGAGGGTCTAAATCATCCGCTCACTCTATCCATCTGTCTGGGGGTGATATGTGGTACTAAAATACAGCCTAGTACCCAACTCTTCATGGAACTTCTTTCAGAACCTGGAAGTGAAACGCACATCCCGGTCGGAGACAATCGAGATCGGCACCCCATGCCGAAATACCACTTCCCTCACATATATCTCTGCTAACTTCTCTGCGGAAGAACTCTCACTGATGGCAAGGAAGTGAGCGCTCTTCGTCAACTTGTCCACAATCACCCAAATTGCATCAACTCCCCGAGCAGTCCTTGGCAATTTGGTAATGAAATCCATGGTGATCTGTTCCCACTTCCATTCGGGAACCTCCAATGGCAGCAACTTACCATGCGGCCTCTGATGTTCAGCCTTAACCTTACGGCAGGTTAAGCACCTCTCAACGAACCACGCAACATCTCTCTTCATACAGGGCCACCAATACTCCTTCCTCAAATCCAAATACATCTTAGTGGCCCCGGGATGGATCGAGAATTTCGACCGATGAGCCTCTTCTATCAAAATGGCATGCGCACCTCCCACGAACAGTACCCAAATACGCCCCTGAAAAGTCATAAGCCCCCGACCATCGGTAACGAACTCCGATACCAATCCAACAACTCGCTCTCTCTTCTGGTTTTCCGACCTCACTGCCTCAGCCTGTGCTCCTCGAATGGTGTCCAACACCGGAGTCATCACGGTCAAACACAAACATACACCTCGCAACGGGGCACTCTCCACCCGACGACTCAGGGCGTCGGCTACCACATTAGCCTTGCCCGGATGGTACAGGATCTCACAATCATAATCCTTAACCACATCCAACCACCTCCTATGCCGCATATTTAGGTTGGGCTGATCCATTAAATACTTCATACTCTTATGGTCCGTGTATATCGTACACCGAACCCCATACAAATAATGGCGCCAAATCTTGAGGGCGAACACCACTGCCCCCAACTCTAGGTCATGGGTGGGATACTTCGACTGATGAGGCTTCAATTGCCTCGATGCATACGCTATCACATGCCCTCTCTGCATCAGTACCGCTCCCAACCCCAAAATCGATGCATCGCAATATACAACAAAGTCCTCCTTACCCTCCGGGAGGGCTAACACCGGGGTCTCGCATAACCTTTGGCGAAGCGTCTTAAAGGAGGCCTGCTGCTCGGGACCCCATGAAAAAGCAACACCCTTCCGGGTCAACCTAGTGAGTGGCACTGCGATCTTAGAGAAATCCCTGATAAATCTCCGATAATAACCGACCAACCCTAGAAAACTCCTGATCTCGTAGGGTGACCTCGACACCTCCCAACTCATCACTGCCTCCACTTTGGCTGGATCGACCAATATCCCATCCTGGTTAATAAGATGTCCTAGGAACTGGACCTCTCGCAACCAGAAATCACACTTGGAGAATTTGGCATAAAGCCTCTCCGATCTCAGAACTCCAAGGATCTCCCTCAAATGCTCCTCATGCTGCTCCCTAGATCTCGAATATACCAAAATGTCATCAATAAATACGATCACCGACCGATCCAACATCGGCCTGCATACCCGGTTCATGAGATCCATGAACACTGCCGGAGCATTGGTGAGCCCGAAAGGCATCACCACAAACTCATAATGCCCATAACGCGTCCTAAACACTGTCTTTTGGACGTCCTCATCTCGTACCCTCACCTGATGGTATCCAAACCTCAAATCGATCTTGGAGAACCAAGATGCTCCCTGCAACTGGTCGAACAAATCGTCGATCCTCGGCAACGGGTAACGGTTCTTGACCGTCAGCTTGTTCAACTCCCGGTAATCAATGCACATCCGGTGTGAACCATCCTTCTTCTTTACAAACAGAATGGGCGCTCCCCACGGCGAGCTACTCGGCCGAATAAACCCTTTCCCCAGCAGCTCCTGAAGCTGCGAGGATAAGGGGTCGTTTGATAGTTGCAGACTGAGAAAGTGCTGATTGAGAAAGATCTGTCTAAGTAATAAGTTCTAACTAAGTAAGAAATTATGTTGTTTGATTATACATCTGAGTGAATGTACTGATTGATGCAAAATGACCATTTTATCCTGATGTTCTTTATAATAATAATAATAATAATAATAATAATAATAATAATAATAATAATAATAATAATAATAATAATAATAATAACAATAATAATAATAATAATAATATAATATTATAATAATAATAATAATAATAATAATAATAATAATAACAAGAATAACAACAACAATAATAACAATAATAATAATAACAATAATAATAATAATAATGTATACAAAAACTTCCAGCATAATAGACATTAAATATATTATTTTAGAGATTAAAACACAAAAAACCTTTTAGCTTGCTGGTAAACATTATTATATGTATAAGGGGGACCCGAGTTCAATTCTTGTAACCTCCCATTTCACTTGTTTTTATCAAAGGCCAAGGGTATTATTGTAAAATCTTGCTTTCTTTCTAAGTCAGCCTCCTCCCAACTTCTTTCTCGGTCAGACATTTCTTACCGAATCAGATGGCCAAAGTTGGATAATCAAACACATTTTGCTGACCGAGTCAGCCAAAAACGTCTGACTTGACTCGGTCAGACGCATATCAAACGGAGCCTAACTCTTGCATCTCTGGAGGTGCAAGACGATAAGGCACCTTAGCGATAGGCGTGGCCCCGGGACCAAATCAATACCGAACCCTACTTGCCTCACGGGAGGCACCCCCGGCAGCTCCTCTGGAAAAACATCCGGGAACTCACGCACTATAGGAACCTCCTCCACTGACCTCGGCCTCCTGGAATCAACCCGCGTATCTGACACGTACGCCACAAAACCCTTACAGCCTTACTGTAAACACTGCCTCACCCTAGCGGTCGAACAAAATGCTGATCCAGAACAGGTACCCTCGTCGTACACTGTAAGAACTCCTTCACTAGGGTCTCATATGGTCACTAGTTGCCGCTCGCAGTTGATAACCGCACCGAACTTGCTCAACCAGTCCATGCCCACGATGACACAAACATCCCCCACGGCAATAGGAACCAAATCAATTGGGAACTCAACACTGAAAATCTCGAGTACGCACCCACGGATCACCTCCGTGGCATATATCGCCTTCTCGTCAGCTATGGAAACTCTCAGAGGCCGACTCAGCGCCTCACGACTAACACTGATGTGCTGACTAAAAGCCAAAGATACAAAGGACCGACTCGCAACCGAGTCAAATAATACCAAGGCAGGTACAGAATTCACAAGAAAAGTACCTACGCATAACATAATATAAGCATAATATTTCAACATTATAATAAATACACGAAAGAATACATACCAGCCACGACATCGGGCGCTGCACGGACCTCCTCCGCGGTCAACTGAAATGATCTCCCACGTGCCCTCGGCGCCTCGGCCTTCACTGGCCCACTCTCGGTAGCTCTGATGGCGGCAGGGGCAGATCCCTGAGGTGCTCCCTGAGCTGATCCCCGCAACTTCGAACACTCTGCCTTCCGGTGTCCGGTCTGGTTGCAGTGAAAACATACTGCAAACCCCTTGGGGCAGTCCATGGCTATATTCCCCTCCTTGCCACATTTGTAGCAAGATCTCGCTCTACACACTCCATCATGACCCTTGCCGCACTTTCCACAAGTGCGGCCCTTCTGGCTCCCTGATTTGGGATCAGCGGGCTTGGCCTGCTTGGTTGCCGGCTGGAATTGTGCCGGTCGCCGATCCCTCCCATGAGACTCAGCCTCCTCCCTAGCCTGAGTCTCCAGCTCGATCTCCCTCTTCCGGGCATTTTCCTGAAGCTCAGCGAATGTTCGGTATGAGGAGTTTGCCACGAACTCCCGAATGTCCCATCTCAAAATACTCAAATATCGACTCATACGTGCTTGCTCAGTGGACACGTGCTCAGGGCAGAACATCACCCTCTCGTGAAACATCCTGGTAATCACCGTAACAGACTCAGTGCCCTGCTTGAGGGTCAGAAACTCCTGGGCCAAACGCTCCCTCTCCACCTTGGGAACGTACTCATCTCGGAACATGGCAGTGAACCTCTCCCAGGTCACTGCCGCAAGCTCAGCAGGCGAAAAGTGTGTTGTGACAAACTTCCACCAGTCCTTCGCTCCCAAGTGAAGTTGGTTCAGCGCGAACCGTACTCTCAAATGCTCAGGAGATGAGCAAGTGAAGAAACACCCCTCTATGTCAGAAATCCATCTCATAGCCGCCACTCGGTCCTGGGTCCCATCAAACTCCGGTGGTTTCGTGTTGCTGAACTCCTGGAACAGCAACGCGTCACCACCCTGCGGCCTAGCAGCAGCAACAGCTGCAGTGGCCGCTGCAACCGCAGCCTCAGAAAGAGCGGCATAACGCTCGTCGAAGGTCTCATTCAGCGCGGTCTTAATAGACCCGAACATCTCTAGTATCTCTGCCCTGATGACCACAGCCACCTCCTCATGAATGATCTGTTGGATCTCCTCATCATTAGCCCCGACACCCTCCGGCATATGACGTGTCCTCACCATTATCAGCCTCTGAAATACAACATACGATAAATTAGAATCTGCTCGAGCATACTCACACTCGACAACCCATCCCTCCTTTATCCTTGGTATTCCGAAGATTCTTACTTGGACCGTGCACCGCCCTGGTGCTTTCAGTAATACAGGCCCAATACTACTGTCCACACCGTCTCAGTACACACCCCAAATCCTCCTATTCGGATCCCAAATTCCAAGTACTCTATCACTCTCTAACAGATCTCTCATAAGCTCCTCGCTGCTACCTATTCGCTCTCAAGCATCTCATAGCAGCTCACATCTCCCTAGGCTAAGGCATCACAAATCAGGGAACTCTAGTCCTAATAAGAATACCTATCCTACTCTAGCAAGAGAATACATCAGATCAATTTCCATAAACATATAATAAGGGTATTTTGGGAAATCACCGTTCGGGCGCTGACTGATCGTACACACGTTTCTTCTTTAAATTTCTCTAAAAATCTTTTACTCTTAGAAAAGTTTAGTTTTCTTTTGAAAATATTTTCCCAATCCTCAGTTTGAGTTCAAATACTCCTGAAGGGGTAACCGAATCCCTCAAACCAAGGCTCTGATACCAAATTGTAACACCGTAAATTTCAAAACAAATTTTTCAAATTTTTATAAAACATAATTCATTTAATATTCAGAAGACAACCACATTTAATTATCCAATTCAAGTAAATACAAAATCCTAATATCTCAAATCATAACTCCCATGCGTGTGTACTGATCAAGTCGACGCCTTCCCGCGATCGTCACTAGTACCTTAAACAAATAACATCAAACACTGTAAGCACAAAGCTTAGTGAGTTTCCCCAAAATACCACATATAACACATATTAGCCACTCGAGGCTATAACTCTGTGGGTCCGTGCACCCAAACTCTGTGAACCCTCAGGTTCTAACTCTGTAAACATGCACAACATAAATCACATAGAAATAATGCAGTACAACACATAACATACATATCATACAAATACTCTATCACATAACTCTGGTTTACCTACTCAAGGTAAAGTATAGTGAGAAGACTCACCTCACGTGTCTCGGTAAGTCGTGAATCCTGAAATCACTAGTGCTCGATCTCCCGAACTATAGTCCTCCTAAATCACAATACATCTCTAATTAACACTTTCCCAACTAAGGTTGACTACTCTTTAACAAGTTAACTTAGGTCAATGCTGGTCAACGGTCAACTTTGACCGGACTCGACGAGTGCACTATAGCGACTCGGCGAGTCTGAGCGTATATACTGATTTCCCTGGAATCCTCCCTTGACACGTCGAGTATTCACCTAACTCGACGAGTTCCACCTGGCATGAGTTGTGGGGCCACCATGACTCAACTCGCCGAGTCTCAAGAACAACTCGGCAAGTCCAGCTTGACTCAGTCCACCTGTCCACTCTGACTCCCCCTGACTCACTGAGTCAACCCTCCCCAACTCGGCAAGACCACTCGCTGTGTGGTCGGGCAATATTCATACTACTTGTCGAGTCTGTTCTTCGGACTCGGCGAGTCCGTGCCATGCAATGACTCAAACTTGCTCATAAGGTCAGATCCAGTCCATTAACCCATAGATCCAGTCCTTCCAAGCTTATTTAGCACGTAAAGTCACTATCTTGATGCACATACAATCTCTATATGACCATATATGATGCTTTTGTCTCAAATACTACAACTCAAGTTCATAAACTCCATCGCTATACATAAAGCTTGATGAGTGAGGCTCTCTGGACCTTTATGGATCCAGATCCAGAGCCTCAACACAAGAAGGGAACTATTTGGCATCAAATCAACCCAATAATGTCCATAAGAAACCCTAAATCCCATTATACTTCACAAAACAGAAGATAAGCCGAAATCATACCTCTAGATCGAAGATCTAAGCTTCAAATCCACAGTATAGTAACCTCATTTGCTTCCTCTTGACTAGAACCTCCTCCTTCTTTGCTAAATAACACACACAAGGTCAAGAAATGCTTCCTTTCTCTCTCAAAACGTTCAAGCACTCAAGGGTTTTTCTCTAAGGGTTGGGTGAGCACAAATGACGGCCATAAGGCCCTTTAAATAGGTCTCAAACCCCGGAAATTAGGGTTTCACCACACAGCGTGGACTCGCCGAGTCCGGACGCGAACCCGTGCCCAAAACCGCGATCCTACTCTGCGAGTTTGAGCTCCAACTCGCCGAGTCCACTCACAATTTCCAAAGATAAGCCCAAAATAAATACCTGGAAATTCCGGGTTGTTGCAGCTAGCCCAATGACATGATCTTTAGGCCCGAAGGAAACGCGCTTTCATGTTATTGGGTCTTATACGACCTAATACCGTGTAAAAGGACTTTCAATAACTTTTGCGTTGTTGGGCCCCAAGGTTCCTTTGGCACCGCTAGTAAAGTCGGGAAGTCAAATGCGAGTCGAGCCAAGGGACTTTCGCATTCACGATAGCCTTGAACGACTCATGGAATTAACAGGGGCTTCGCACCCTCTTTTCTTCCTAGGTGGTGGGGCAATGAGAAGTCAGAGTGGTTAGATTAGGTGAGTAGTACAGACGACGCCTAAGGGTTCGTTTGTATAGTTGTAAGCTAGTCATTTTCATTAATGTGTGATTATAACAACTCACCAGCCATACTTAATCCAATGTCACCTGGAATCATCGAATACACACGTCGCAACGGTATAACAAAATATAAAACTCGTAATTAAAAGTATTAGGAAAACATCGGGTTTTCCTAGGGATTTCAACACTTACATCTACGAGATGCATACTAAGTCTAACAAATTTTCACATTTATAGAAACAAACAAGCATACTTACGGATCTTCACACTTTTTCTTACTTACAATAATCTTTTCAGAAAATATCGGATTTTCTGGTGGTTTTTCAAAATAATACAAAACATTATGTTTCAAACATTACTTAAGAACTCACCAACATTTCATATGTTGACGTTTTTCAAAATACTTGTATTCTTAGGTAATAGGTAAATCGAAGGGAAAAATGTACTTAGTGATGTCTTGTTGTTTGAATAACTAGTATCGAACAATCTACTTTTTGGGAATGTAATGTTTTGAAACAATGTACTAAATGTAAACACTGCTAGTTGTACTATTTCAATGCATGGTGATGAATGATGTTATGTTTCATGTATATTCACTGTGATGGTATTCAATTGAGTCACAACAGCCCTCGGACGTTTCCGCCGTCTGGTTCGGGGGTGTGACACCAAAATCACCTAAGCCAACTATACAATTGCCATCTCTCAGCACCATGATGTCCACCTCATTTTCTTTAAATTTAGTCTACTAAAAATTGCTATAATGCAAAATGGCTTATTTGACCAGTTATGTTAAAAAGGGATCATTGAAAACATATAACCTCATGAGCTGTCCCATTTTAAATTAATGACATCATCTCTCTATCTTTTGCACTAAAGTACATTCCACTTGGACGCTTAAACAATCCTGAATAGTTTTGGCATTCAACTCGCCGGAAACCAGGTTGCCGACCTTACAGGTGTATCTGCACCCTTTCTCTTGTATCTGAAATAAGAAAACTGGAATATCCATTAAAAAAATTTAATGAAAATAATTGAATTGAAAATTTTGTTAAATGACCCGAATGCTCTTTAATGGGTTTTTTAAACAAAATAATAGAATTGCTATTCACTGAAAAAAGATTTTATTTTATGAAACAATTACTAAACATTAAAATAAAGTATTATGATATTAAAAGCGAAAGTATGATGTTATAATATACAAATAAGTGAAAGTATGTTGTGTGATTATCGCATTTGAAATTTATAAAGATTCTACTTACTGGAGGATCGAATGGGGCCTTCTCTACCAAAATCCATTCAAATAGCTATCTTAAGTCATGCTTACTCTGCAACATGAATCAGAGGATGAATTAGTGCAAACAAACTGAAGCTTATGAAACATTAAACTTTTAAAATCCACATTGTTGTTTGTATCTAAAGATGTCAAAGGGTTATATGCATGGAATAGCAACCTACTTTAGGCAATATATTTGTTTTCACGGAATGCCTATATAGTTTACATTTTGTTTGAATTTTTATTATTTTACACAAAATAACAACATAATTTAGATTTCATCATGTTAGTTCCTTGAGGCATGTTGCCTAAAATTAACAGAAAATGGGTGCATTGCTTAAATAAATATTGAAAAGGGTGTGATGCATAACATAGGAAATGACCTAAAGCGGGTTAATATTATGTGCTAGAAAGTTTTTACAAATCAAAATATTTAGGAAGTACATGATACCCTAAGGAATAGAAATACCATTACCTGAATATAATCCATCCAAGTGATATTGCTTTTTTGAATTCCTTAAACATTTGGATTGTTTTCTGGATTTTTTTAGTTTTATAGCATATTCTCTTATTACATTTTTCAAGATTTTATTACTTATTAGTATATCTATCGAAATGGCAGTCTTATCAGTTACACAAATTGTTACAAATGGGTCTTTTTGTCAATGAGTTAAGGGTACTTACGTATTTTTTAGATATTATTGTTACAAACTCATTATTATTCTTGTTTAAACCCTAAATCCTAAACCCTAAACAAACAACAATACATTTGCCATAATAACAAATATTCAAGTGAACATCAAAATAGCAGAAGAAATTAACTACGTGGCTACAATTTCTGAAACTGGACAACCTTTTTCCTTTATATTCAAACCCTAGGCAACAAATTGTTGAAGAGGATGATTATGATTCTGCTCTTCAAGAAGGAACTTAGATCACGAATAAAAAATATAGAAGTATGAAGTTAAAACCTAAAATTTATATATTGTATATTTGTATTAAATCACACACCCTTCTTCCTTATTCGAACAGGGAGGTGTTGAAGAAGTTAGTGCCGAGTCGAAATGCCTCACGAACGGTGGCGATGGCTTTTTCATCGGAGATAGGGAAACCTGAAATCCTTCTTAATTTCCAATCGGAAGCCGCTAGGTTAAGAAGAACGTGTCGATTCTCTTAGCACTTAATTGGATGAGAACGGCGGTGATGAATGGGCGTGTGGAGATCAGTGAATCAGCGCACAAAGGAAAGATGGACATCAGTCAAACGACAGTGATGAAAAATTGTTGTCGTTCGATTTATGGAGGCAAATGCAAAAATCAAACCTGACACCGACTATTAAGAAGGGATAAAATGAAGAAGCAAAAGGTAGACTATGCTGGAGCTAATGGCGGTGACACCACCAACCTTGGTTATAAACCCAACAATGACATCAAACGTCAACCTACACCATCAATTTAGAGCAGAAACATCAACATGCATCTAGGTTTCCTGAGGTTGGAGCGGTGGGAAGCATGGAGAAGAGCAAGATAACCTGATAGAAAATAGTGGAAGCGGTAGATGGAGAGAGAGAGAGTCAAGGATATCTATGGAGTTACTGGGTGATAATACGTGGAGTACCGGTATTGTATCGTAGAGACGGTGTATCATGGGGAGGACACGTAGCACCGACGAACAGTGAAGAGGGAAGGAAAGAATGAGACGTATCAACGGTACAATGCAGATGAATGTTTAGGGACTAAATTGCCAATATGACAAACTCTTGTGGCAAAATCCTTAACCAATGAAAATATGTAAAGTTGTGGACCAATTTTGTCAAATCCTTAGCTACTTTACTGTAGCTAAGGATGGACAATTTTAATATATATATATATATATATATATATATATATATATATATATATATATATATATATATATATATATATATATAATTTTGTGTTTTAATTTTCAAAGAGGGTTATGTCTTTTGAATAATATAAAACAAAGGAATTAAAAAAAATTACTACTTACGTGATAAACTTAAAATGATAGGGAATAAGACTTGTTAAGGTAATTAACTTTTCAGGTTTTTCACATATAGGTAACTATCTTTTTTTTGTACACATCTAGGTAACAAACTTTTTGGAACTGTTCACATACGACCATTGTGACCTGATGTAGCATGTTACATCAAGCTACAGCAGGTCATAATGGTTATATGCGAACAGTTTCATCAAGTTCGTTACCTAGATGTGTCAAAAAATAGTTACCTAAATATGAACAAAACCAAAAGTAAGAGTAAATTACATGAATGGTCCCTATGGTATAGAGAAATTTGTGCATTTGGTCCCTAACTTATTTTTTTAAACTCGGATGGTCTCTACTGTTTATTTTTGTTGCGCTCTTAGTCCCTGTCTTACCTAAAAAGACTATTATGTCCTTATTAATTTTTTTTAATTAATTTTCTTATTTATGTTTTTTTATATGTTTAAAAAAATTAATAGATCCTACATATATGTATCTCCTCACCGTAAATCCGAAACCACATTTGAGAAATTTAATTTGTATCCCACCGGTCACCATCACATCTCACATCATCTTCAACCTCTATTTTCATTCAATCTTTAGTGACATGGAAGTCTTCACCATCCTTTTTTTTTGTCCTTCAACTCTGTTGAACAAACACCATAACCCACGATCTCTTCACTTTATTGGGTTGTGGTGTTGGTTCGCTGAAGTTGAAGAACCGAAAAAAAAATAGACGGTGAAGACTTCGTTGTCATTAAGTATTGAAAATAAATAAAAGTTTAGGATGATGAAAGATAGGATGATGAGGAGATACATATATGTGAGGTCTATTAGTTTTTTTTAAACATATAAAAAAATACATAAATAAGGAAATTAATTTAAAAAAATTAAATTAATAAGGACACACTAGTTTTTTTTAGGTAAGACATGGACCAAACACAACAAAACAAAACAGTAGAGACCATCCAAATTAAAAAAATAAGTTAGTGACCAAACGCATAAATTCCCCCAAACCACATGGACCATTCGTGTAATTTACTCTTACTTTTGTTTTTGTTCATATTTGGGTACTATTTTTCTTTTGTACACATCTAGGTAACGAACTTGTTGAAAGTGTTCACATGTAACCATTATGACCTACTGTAGCCGGAGGTAACCTGCTACAATAGGTCATAATGATCATATGTAAACAATTTCAAAAAGTTTGTTACCTAGATGTGTACAAAAAAAAGATAGTTACCTAAATTTGAACAAACCGAAAAGTTAATTACCTTAATTAGTCTTATTCCTAAAATGATATAGTATTTAACCCTTTACATATGACAATCAAATGTGTCATATGATGAAATTTTTACATTTAGTTGTTTTGAATTCCTAGTGCTCGAACCGAAGTTTCCTCGCCTATATTGCTTTTGGTAAAGTTATAAATTCAACACTTAAAAATAAACACCAAGTTATAATATACTTTAAACGAATATAACCCATAAAATAAATTTTTAATTGAAATTTGAAACAAATCAAATGATTAAAAGTCAACGAAACCTATTAAAAGTGTGTTTGACAAAACTAGCAGATAGCTAGTAGTTGATAGCATTTTGTTAAACGCTAAATGATTTAACTTTTAGATTTGTAGCATATTGTTTAAACTAAACGCTAATAGCATATAGTGTTAAATCAGATTTTTTGTTCAAAACGTAACATTTTATCAAATAAAAGAAGCTAGAAGTTTTTATCTGTTCTGGGCCAAACACCAAACTTTTATAATCATTTAAAATTAATAAATAATTTCTTAACCACATATATTTTATTTTAAAATTAAAATG